>NC_088934.1:15790000-15985000 GCF_038396675.1 Hydra vulgaris | reverse complement strand
AAACTTTTATTAATTTTCAATATAATTTTTAGATGAATAATTTAAAAAAAAAGTTTATTTTGTTAATACAGTCGGAGAGAAAAAAATTGTCCTTTTTTTTATAATATTCTATCAATAACAATATTATTACAAATATAAAATTAAAGTAAATAACAACGTTGATCCAACGTTTATCCAACGTTCAGCTAAAACGAAATACTAAAGTTTTTAATAAGATAAGGACAAATTAATTCTTTTCATTTTTTTATATTGAAAAGAAATAATTTAAAACTTAACAATAACAAGTTAACGCTTATTAATGCTGTTAATAATAGTTTTTCTGGTCTAGTGATTCTTAAAAATTTAGGCTAGTTATTTTTGTGGTTTTAACTATTTTAGGTCATACATTTTAAAGAGTAAAATATTATATGAAAAAAAAGTTACATTTTAGAAGGGCAATTTAGAAAGCAATTTTAAACTGATCGAAACAAAAATCTTAAAAAGTCTTCTTAACAAACAAATTTTAATTTTTACTAAGAATTAACAAAAATTATCAACGACAGAAACTTTTTTTAAAATATTTAACTAAATGACAATCGTGATTATTTTTCAAATTATCAAATAAACGAGACAATATAAATAAACTTACAGAGGAAGGAAAAAGTGATAATGATCTATCTTATAATGTGGTTTTCAAGGCTATACTAACCAATGAAGTGTATATACCTTGTTTGGGTCTCAAGTTCAGTGCTCTAACAACGTCTTGGCTTGAAATCAAACTCAAATACAAGACAATTTATAAGAATTAGAAAAAGTTTAACAACAAAAAATATATTTAAAATAATAATAAGTCAAAGGACACGAGAGAGGTATACAAAAAAATAATTTTTAAGTATTACATTTTCATTTAAAGTATGTTAAACATTTATTTATGTTTCACACTGGCTTAAAGTTGTTGTTACTTTAATTTTGTATACAGTTTTTATTTATGGATTACTGGGTACTACATTGATTTACACCTAACGGCGATGTATTTTATAAACTAGAAAAAAAAAAGAAAACGAATTGCTTTGGTATAAAAAATTTTTTTATAGAAATTGACCGCTATTGAGCTTCCTTGATTATGGTTGTTCAAATTCAAATGTTATCCGAAGTATTGTTTTTCTCTTTTTATTTTTTTGTTTGCTTGAAAAATGAATATTCGATGTTACACTACTTTTAAAAATACACTTACTGTTACACTTAAAATTTTGAAGTGCACTTTTTTTATGTTTATTTTTCTAGAGAAAGTTCAATTTTTATTTAACAATAAATAAATAAATAAAAATTTAGTTAATCGCAAAAACAATAATCTCGCGTGCATTATTTGCTGACGTTAGCAAAGTAGCCGACGAAGTATATCGTAACTTTGAAGTATATACACCTAAATCGTGAAAAGCCAGAATCAACTCGTGTTAATGTTAATTTATTAATAGAAAATGAAAATTAAAAACTTTAAATACTCAAAATCAAATTATGAAAACATTGACGAAGATAAGAAACTTAATGAGTCAGCGAATAAAAAAATGGACATTGATGAAATAATGAGACAAATCGGAGAATTTGGAAGAAGCCAGTTTCTTTCTTTAATTATTTTATGCTTAATAATGATTCCTGCTTCATATCAAACTTATCTCATTACGTTTGTTGGAATAAATCCTCCGTGGACCTGCAACCATGGAAGCATTGAATGCAACAAAACTGGTGTCTTTTTTGCAAATCACGAGTTTTATAACAAAAGATGCTCCATGAAAAGAGAATCTTGGAGGTTTATAAAAAAAAAACAGTTTTCTATTGTTACAGAGGTAAAGTTTTTTTGACTAATTTTATTTTATTTTTTTAAATTTATTTGATATTAAAAATAAAACAAACATAAAAAATAATTATACTTGTAATGATAATTTAAATTTTAATGTTATATTAAATTAAAGTTAAGTTAAAAATGAATTTTTAATATGGACATTATCATGTCCATAAGAAAAATGAAACAAATATTTTAGCTTTGTCTACTAAATTTACTTAGGATATAAATCTAATGTTACATAACAACGTGATGTAGGCCCTTGTGTAAATTTTTTAAATTTTTTTGGATTTACAATTATATGCAACGAACACCTATGTACACTGCATGCGCACATGCAAATGGGTCTTGTTTTCTAGTCAAATTTTAGTATGGTCCTTTATAGAAAAAGACTAGACTACCTTAACGTAATCACTAAATATTAAAAAAAAATTAATTAACAATTTCTGCTTTATAGTGGGATTTAGTTTGCGAAAAGCTAGCTGCTACTTATGCGGTTTTTACTGTTATTCAAGTTGGCGATATTATTGGTTCTATTGCTTTCGGCGTTGCATCAGACAGGTAAGTTAAAGTTTTATTTTAAAATTCTTATACGTATATTATATCTATTCGAAATATGATATGCCGTTTCATTGCAAAGACCACCTGCGTCTTGAAATTTATTGACTTTTTTAAATTAAACATTCTTTGTTGTTTTTCGTCCATAAATCGTTATTATTATCGTAAGGATTAAAGAAAAATATGCATGATTATTTAAAAAAAAATAGTCTTCGCTATTTTATTTTTAAATCTAATGTTTTTAATATTAAACTACTATTTTAAAAAATTAGATGACAAAATGAAAACTTAATAGTAATAAAAAACAAGCTTATTTTAATCGCCGGTGAAATTTTTAACAACGCATACAAAAAATCTCCTTAAGAAGAAAGATAAACAAACCAATTGTATATTTTCCCGTGTGTACAGATCTCTTTTTCCTTCTCTGCATATTTGCTGTTTAAGCAGGAAAAAAACAACATCCTAAAAGCCTTAATCCTGAGCTATAACGTTTCTAGCATAAGCTCTGTAGTTGCTGTGAATACACGTAAACTTTTTGTTAGTTAAAAATTTGTCCCGCGGAACATAAACCAAAGTTCAGAGTAAATACCTTTCACTTTTATTCTTGAAGTACATTGCTTGTAAACAACTACATTATACAAGTATTTTATACAATATTTAACACTTGCTAGATCTTTTTACAACTTTTTTACAACACTTGCATTATACAATATTTAACACTTGCTAGATCTTTTTACAACTGCGTTGTTCTTTGTTCTAAGTTATAAACCTGTTCAGAGGCGATTCTAAGAATAAAATGAGAGGGAGAAAATTCTTAAAAAAAACTGCCCACTGCTTTCTTGAAGAAAAACAAAAAATCCGCGAAAATAAAAGTCTGCCGACTGAAATTTGTCATATGCTGACTACCCGATTATATTCCTTAAAAAACCGGTTGTACGTTGAAAATAACACTAACACCCTTTTGAACAGATAGATCTCATGATCTATTTGATCTGTCTGTTCTAACCTAAATCTCTATAGTAAAGACAAAAAAAAAATTAACTTTCAGATAACTTTTCGGAAAAGTTTTTTTCACGCTTAAATACTTGAGAACAGACGTCATACGTTAACTGCATTAGCGAGTTCTTTGTCTTGTAAGTATAAGTGTATTTTTACATTCTATAAAAAGTAATACAATATGCCATTAAATGTCATGCTTAAATTGAATTGTGGCGAACAAATTTAAGCGGTATTTTAAATACCTGCCATTTTTATTAAGAATTGCAATCATGGTCTTCAATCTATTTTATTAAATTCACAATTCTATATTATTAACTGTAATTGAAATCACTTAATTAATTACCCTTAATTAATTATTTGTAATTTAAATAAATTAACCTATTTTGTCAAATAAAATTTATTAAACAATGCCTGTTATTGGTATTTATTTAGCTAATATTTTCTGCAATCATAAAATGTGTCCATGTCATTGAAAAATATTCAAACATATTTAAAATAAGCAAAACTGGTTTTAAATGGGGAATTTAAAAAATTGTTCATCCTAAAAACTAATTTAAATAGGGTGCCCGAATTTACCTAGGATAATTTATTTATTGACAGTGCAATAATTAAAATGGTTTTAAAAGTTGCCGAGTTGAAATGGAATCACTCCATGTGACAGTTTTTCCAAAAACATCACCATTTGTTCATACCGAGTTAAATTATCTGTTATTATGTTATTAAAATTGTTCAGAAAAAATTAAATAACGATCCCCCAATCAAAAATAATAATCGAATTAAATATTTTTTATTTTGTTATTTAGGTGCCCCAAGAAGACCTAACGGTCTTGTCACAGAGCACCGCGAAAGTGCATTTAACTAGGAAGTTTCTTACCGTAACACGACTGTATGTCCAGAGTTCATTTCGAACCTGGATCTCCGGCTTCTAACGTAAGCGCTCAAACCACTGCGCGACAACCGCACGTGCCGCTAATTTGAAGTAATGTTAAACAAAAAATTTATAAAAAAAAACTTTTTAAAAACAACATTTTAAAAATGTTGTCGTTAAAAAGTTGACTGAAAAAAAAAAAGTTGACTGAAAATGTTGGACGCCAATAGGAATGAGTTGTACTTAGTTGCTCAACATCTTCAGTCATTGACTTTAATGATATTTCAGGTTGTGTACGTACACAAAGTACTTGGGTCCCATGAAATAGTTGATTTTTTACTTTTTAATCCATTTTTAAAATATTGTTTTTAAAGTTTTTTTTATATATTTTTTTAATTATTCAACAGCGATTCTATTTATTTACGCTAAAATAAAAGGCTAAAAGTTTGTTGTTTATTGTTCGTTTTAATTACTTTTCTTAACGATTTCTTTTATTTACGCTAAACTAATGCCTGTTTAGCGTCGTTTGCTTTAATTACTTTTTTTAACGATTTCTTTTATTATTACCGCTGACCTTGTGTTTGTTTAGCGCGGACACCAAAAAAATATAAACAAACCAACAAACAAACAAGAAAGCTAAGATAAATAAAATGTTGTAAAAAGCTCAAAACTTGTAGTATATCATGGTGAAGTAAAAGCTATACTCATAGAGTAATATTTCCTTATAAGTAAATAGTAATCCGTAAATATTTACTATCTATAGGTTTAGAGTCATTAACTATAGCGCGTTAAGAAAATTAAAAATCAGCATTTTTTTAAATTTCAAACTTGATTAAATTGGTTACTTATTTTCTCTATGCTCTTTTGATTAGCTTGTATCGCTTTTAACGTTTTTGATTTAAAACATATAACTTTTATTTTTTATAAAACTTAAAGTAGTTAAAAATGGTTAGATTACAAAAATAAGTCGAATATGCTTGACTGATTAAGTTAGTTCGTTTGTAATTAATAATGACGATATGGCCTAAAGCATAAAAATAGTTTTTTTTTAGTTTTGTGTCGTAATGTTTAGTTTTGAAATATTTTAATAATAAAAAAACAAACATGGGCTTATAAATAGATAAATATATTTATATATAGATATATAAATATATAGATATATAAATAGATATATATATATATATATATATATAGATATATACATATATATATATATATATATATATATATATATATATATATATATATATAGAGATAGATAGATAGAGAGAGAGGGAGAGAGAGAGAGAGAGAGAGAGAGAGAGAGAGAGAGAGAGAGAGAGAGAGAGATAGATAGATATATAGAGATAGATAGATATATAAATAGATATATATCTATGTTTTTTTAAAATTAGAGGGTTTTATACAATGAATTATATAAGAGTCAACATATTTAAAATTTCAACTATTTTATAATTTAAAAAAACAAAAAATGTAAAAAGCTAACTTGATCAAGTCATAAGTTTAAGTAAGAAATAATCACTCGCCTTTATTTACAACACTCAATATTATCTTCTAAGCATATATTCACCGCCTCTTTCTAAATCCTTTACATCAGTTCTCACATAGATACATTAAATTTTTCTTTACGAAACTGAAAATTTATTTGCTCATTTTGAACTAGAGACGTCATTAATGTATGTACGTATGTATTTCACCATAAAGAATTATTTTACAAAATTAGACTTTTACAAAATGTATAAACACGGCTGGGGGAAGAAGAAGACAAATTCAGTCTTATCGCCAAGCCCCTTCAAAACAAGAATATAAATAACAAAAAAGTATTACCGTTATCACAATGTAATATATGCATAAAATGCAAATATAAAAAATACTTTTTACACACATAATTTTATTTCTTTTTTAACTTTTATTTATTAAGATTTTGAATTTAAAAACAAATAAAAATGAGATAAAACATGAACATCAAAGAAAGGTAAAGATTCAGATTAAAATCAAAAATAAATATGATCAAAAATAAAGTAAATAACAAGTAAATAAAACGATTGATAACTCCTATTTAAAAGTTTCAGAAGAAGTTTTGTTCATTGTCAATTATCAAAAGTTTATTTTTTATTTTATTTTTAAATTGATCAAGGGAAGGAATTTTTTTTAACTCATTATCCAATAATGTGTTCCATAATTTAAAACATTTATAAAATAAATAAAATTAAAAATTAAGAATAAGAAGAAAAATAAAAGAACTCAAGCTAAAAACAAAACAATTTTTCAAAAAATTTAGTAACCTTTGCACTTTTTAGTTTTTCAGGAAAAACTCCATGTTTTAAAGATAAATTAAAATTATGTAAAAGTGGTATTGTTATATATTTTAGTGAATTAATAACGACATTACTGATGACATCATCTAAACCTGAACTTTTGTTAGGTTTTAACATAGATACTGAATTCATTAATTCTTACTTCGTAAGTTCATGATTAGACATAATAGTGTTATTTGATGTCAAATATGATTTAAAGCTTAATTTAGATGGTTCAATTTTACCGGCTAAACTTTTACCAACATTAACAAAAAAGTTTTTAAGCGTTTTTGCTACCATAGATTTATCAACAACAAATTTATTATTGAATTTCAAATTTTTTGGCAGAGCATTTCTGTCTAAATTTTTCTTGCCAATTACTTCCTTAATAACGCGCCGTGTGTTTTGTGAACCATTATTTTTTATTATTTGATCTGAATAGTAATTAGTTTTTGAACGTCTCAAAATTAACTCAAATAAACGTTTATAATTTTTATAGTTAGTTTCATTTTTTACTAAAAAATGCAAATATCTTAAAAAAAGATCACTAAAAAATTTTTAGTGATCTTTTTTTAAGATATTTGCAATATAATCGCTGTTTTATTTTTGAAGATTTAATAATTCCCTTTGTTATCCAAGGGCTTAAAAGGCTTTTTTCTTTTATTAATTTTGTAACTTTGGGAAATGCTTTATTATAATATTTAAGAAATTTAGCTAAGAAGATATCATAGGCTTCATCAGCATTTAAATTTAATAGAGTTTCGTCCCATTTTTCAAATGATATAATATCATGAAAAGATTTAATGGAGGTATCGTTTATTAGTCGTTTTGTTACTTTCCTTTTGTGAGAATAAGACTTATTGCATTTATTTGAAATAATAAAAATCGGAAAGTGATCCGAAATATCCGTTTTAAACATTCCTGTTTTTATTTTTGATTTAAGAAATTCATAGGTAAAAATTTGATCTATTGATGTCACACTAGCCTTAGTTACACGCGTGGGTTTATTGATTAATGGTATGTAACCAGATTGAAAAAAGACATTAAAGAAATTATTAATGTGCTTATTAACGTCGTAGTCAAAAATGTTGAGGTTAATATCTCCGATAAAATACACACTTTTATTTAAACTTGATTTTTTTTTAATTATTTTTTTAATGTGGTCTTTAAATGCATTAATTTTTCCTGCAGGCGGTCTATATAGTACATGTACAATAATATTTCTTGAGGTTTTGTTAACGATTTCCACGCATAATAATGATTCGTAGTCATTAGTGGTTGAGCTTAAATTTTGCATAAATTTGTATGACAATGAGTTAATAATAAATTAACTCATTGTCATAAACATAAACCCCCACCTTCCTTGCCCCAACCTCTAACTTGGTGTACCACATTGTAATTAGGTATTTGGAAATTTGAATCGCTTTCAATATTTTTATCACGACACCATGTTTCACTAAGACAAATAATGTTAAAACTAATTTTGATTTTATATAAAAACTGTTTTAATGATTCAACATTTTTTTGAATACTCCTAATATTAATATGGAGAATTGAAAATGAGTTATCGTCCATTTCTTCCGTGATATTTTTTGAGTTTGAGTTATAATATAATGGGCTAAATTACTTAATGTTTAATTACTTCATCGTTATTATAAAAGTTAATATCAGAATCCGAACTTTGATTTAAAAGTGTTGAATTATTAATTTCAAACGTTTTAAACTCAAAATTGGATCTGTCAGTTTCGTCAGCCATTTTAAATAAGAGTAATTTTAATAATAAATAAAATAAAATAGTTCAAATATTTGATTTTTTAAAATCCTTTACAATTAATTTATCATATATAACAATACAATACTTACCGTTGTTCCATTGTAACTTTCTTTCTTCAAACAATTTTTTTCGTATTAAAGATGTTTCGACAGAGAAATCCTCGTTTATAAAAATTCCCGAACCTTTAAGTTTGTTTGCATTTTTCAGAATTTTTATTTTATCTTTATAATCGAGTAACTTAATCACAATTGTTCTTGGCTTGTTGGTATTAGGCTTACCTGTCCGATGGGCTCTTTCTATTTTCACTCCATTTAAATTTAGATTATTTTCAAGAATATTTATTATTTTTATTTCCGAATCATCCCAACTTTCTGACTCGTTTTCAGTAATTCCCTCGAATCTTAAGTTATTTCTTCTTTGCCGATCATCGAGTTGTCGTATTTTTGTTTTGTCTTCACTTCCTAAACAAGATTTTGAATAGATTTTTTTCTCTAGGTCACTAACCTTTTTATCGTGACAATCTTGATGAAACGATAAACTTTCTTCAATGTCCTTTTGTACTTTTTTGTAATTTAGCAACTGACTGTTTAACTTTACTTGATCAGCTTTTCTCAATTCATTTTCTCTTTTTAAAGATTCGCAAGTGGCTTTAATTGTATTAATATCTTTTAGTAACCCATCGATTCGTTCATTAGTAGTTTTCAAGTTACCGCTTATCACTTTCAAAATATCCTTTTGCTGTTTCAGAAACATCTCTTCAAAAATTTGCTATACTAACTGTATTGAGATTTCGGAATCTTTAAATTTATCCATTTTTTTTTTCGCAAGAAAAACACGTCCGTTCACTTCCGTGTCATACGCAATAATGATATATAATATATATATATATATATATATATATATATATATATATATATATATATATATATATATATATATATATATATATATATATATATATATATATATATATATATATATATATACATATATATATATATATATATACATATATATATATATATATATATATATATATATATATATATATATATATATATATATATATATATATATATATATATATATATTATATATATATATATATATATATATATATATATATATTTTAAGATGAATATATATAAAAATTATTTAATTTATTTTATTTTTTTACTTTTTTTTTTTTTACTTCTTCAACACATCTGCTCTGCTCAAGGTGCGTAGTGAGTTTATAATCATTAGTTTTGTCTTTTGAGCAATTTTCTTAGAGGGAATATTTTTGGTTTTCTTTTTACCATGAAAGAATAAAATACTTACTGACAAAATAGAAAAGAAGTTAGTTAAAGTGAAAAATCTTAATTTCTTTCTTTTTAACTAACATCTTTTCTGGTATGTCAGTAAGTATTCTATGCAAGTAAGTATATATGTCAGCAAGTATTCTATAGTAAGTAAGTCTTTTCTGGCTGTCTACCCCTTAAAGCCTTCTTTTTGCTGCAGCACAAAAAAATGGGAAAACCATTTTTAAAATCAGAGCTGTTGATGTTCGTTGGCAGGACGTTATTAGAATCTGTAGGAGAACACGGGGTAAGATGGCGAATGGAGCAAGATGACTTTCCATAAAAAAAATCAACAAAAAAACTTAAAAATGGGTGAAAACGAAACTGTATTTCCATCTTGTATTTTAAAACGCCAATTGGTTTTTTAAAATATTATTAACGCAATTTTATGCGCATAAGTTTACCTTTTGCGCAAAAAAAAAAAACCATGCTTCCGGTTATTCAAAATGAATGGTGCCCTTCAGATAAAATTTTTGTAGAAATATTTTTTTGTAGAGCGTGTTTATTTTGTGTTACTCTAGTTAGAGTAGTAAGTATTTTTCAAATTTTTATAAAATTGGAGGCAGAATTTGCAAAATAAGTCATCTTCCCCCGGTCACGTGACCAGATAACAAATTTATGAACTTATTATTTTAAATTTTATTTTAAATTTTTCAACTTGCTAATTAAAAATCAATGCAGGCAATTAATTATTATAGTATCATGAACACACTGACAAAGCATTACTGTTTCATGACTGATAGTTTTACAATAACTCAGGCTTTTCAAAACGTTCACGGCGTCGCTGCTGTTGATAAAAAAATTAATTAAAATTCCGCCTCTTGACACAAACTCTTAAATATTAAAGCTCATATACTGAACAAAAAAGCGCCCTATAACACTAATATACCTTTGATAACTTTTGAGCATTTTAATTCTATTATGAGTCGAACCCAAAAGTTATCTGGTGCTGAATTTAAGAAGAATAAAAAACAGTGCCAAGAAAGTGACGAGAAACTACAAAACTGTTTCAAAAAGTGGTTGGTAACAAACTCAGTGGAGAAACAAATTATTTCAGAGGATATTTGTATTGAAATTAATGACAGTTCAACAGATCCTATAATTGACTTTAATTTAGTTCAGATCATCATTTGGAATTAATTGAAGAGGAGATTTTCATCAGCCAAAGTCAAGAAGAATTTTGTACAACTGATTCAGAACCAACCAGGGAAGATGAAAATGCCTAGCTTTCAGGCCCAGCTGAAATGGACGAGGATGAACTTCATTCAGAAATCTCAGAAATTCTAGTGGCCTCGGTAGAAAATTTTCAACATAGGGATCCAGCAACATGGCTTAAAATAACGGACAAAACAAGATGCTTTTTGATTGAGCATAGGCCAGAACAAGACAGATGAGAATTTTTCCCAAACACGCTGTTTGATTTTGACAACAGAATGCGACACTTCAGCTCAAAATGGTACGAAAAAATTCATCCCAATGGTAAAAAATTTGTTCGCACTTGGCTGCAGTACAGCAATAAAAAAGATTCTTTATTTTGTTTTTGCTGTTTGTTATTTTTAACAACAAAAACCAACAATTTCTCAGAAATTTCTAAAGGGTTTTGTGACTTGGAAAAAACTAAACCCAAGAATTCCTGAGCATGAAAACAACAATGAACACCAAAGATGCTATTCTGATCGGAAAACTCTTAAAAAAAACCTCAAGGAAGGAAAGACCCTGAATTCTAATCTGTAGAGAGAGAAAAAGCGGAGAGCAATCTTAAAAGTGATTGTTGATGCAATTTTTTTCTGTGCCAAGAACAATCTTGCCCTTCGGGGAACAACAGAAGACATCGGTCAACAAAACAGTGGCATTTTTCTGAGCTTAATTTAGTTGATTAGCCATTATTATCCTTTAGTGGCTGAACACATTGCGTCCGTTAAAGCAAAAAAAACCACAACATCCTACTTTTCCCTTTGAATTCAAAACGAGCTGATTGAGTTACTTGGGCAGAAAGTCAGGAAAGAAATTTTGTCAAACATCAAAGAAGCTAAATACTACTCTGTTCTGTTTGACTGCACTCCAGATACCTCCCACAAAGAGCAGATGACTCAGATCATCAGGTATGTCCGCATCAGTGATGATTTGTGGACTTCATTGAATCTCACCAAAAAACCGGAAAAGGTCTTGCAACAGAGATAAGTGAAAAATTGGAGAAGGATGGTCTAAGCATTTCCGATTGCCGGGGCCAAGTCTATGACAATGGAGCCAATATGTCTGGAAAATACAATGGTGTAAAAGCTCACATCCATTCTCTTAATGAGTCAGCAAGATTTGTTCCATGCGCAGCTTACACTTTAAATCTTGTTGGTGTTCATGCTGCTGAGGTTTCCCCACTCATGATTACGTTTTTTGGAAAGGTTCAAGCCATCTTTAACTTTTTTTCAAGCTTCACGTCAAGATGGGAAAAACTGATGAAAACGTTGACCATCTCATTAAAGGGAAATAGTGACACAAGATGGTCTACCAAAAAAGAAGCAATTACACCATTGCACAGACAAATCAAAGATGTTCTTCATGTTTTGGAATCCATTATCCACAATCCCATGACAAATGCTGTCACAGTTAGCAGTGCAAAAGAACTTCTCATTCATATTGATTTCAGTTTTTTGTGTTTGTTGGATTTCTGGTGTCAAATTTTTTCTCTAATTGACCGGGAAAACAAACTGCTTCAGTCAAAAACCATTTCAATTGACATTGCCGTAAAAAAAATGAAATGGTTGAAGGCTTTCATTCAGAATTTTTGAGATGTTGGGGTGGACAATATTATTAAAGATGCCACAGAAAAAGCTAACCAGAGCGGAATGATGGTGGCTTTCCAATTAAGAGGAAGCGCAAAGTGAAGCGAATAGCACTTTATGAAGCTGAAGATGACTCTCACCTTCTCACAGCAGAAACAGAATTCGGATCTCAGTGCAACTTTGTGTTTGACAGCATTATTACACAAATAGAGTGGCGGTTTGAGGCTGATGTCTGCTGTATCCTCTGATTTTGGCTACCTCAGTGGGCATTCACTCTCTAAAAGTTCAGTGGATGAACTCAAGAAAAAAGCTGCAAACTTATCTCAAATTGACAAGGCAGATTTAGATTCTTTTGATTTCCAGTCAAAAATGGCAAGCTTTAAATATCAAGCTGCCGCAATGATGGACAAATTTGAAAAATCTAGCCCGATCGACATTTTGCAGCTCATTCATAAATATTCTTTGACCGATGCTTATCCCAACACAACAATTGCTATTCGCATCTTCCTCACCATACCAGTCACAGTTGCTACGTATGAGAGAAGTTTCAGTAAACTTAAGCTCATAAAACACTATACTCACTACTTAGTGAGTTTGCCTCAAGAAAAGCCAGAAAAGTGGCATTGAACTAAAGTTTGTGCAACCTTAATGACAAATTTTACTTATAACTTGATGTGATAAATTTTGTGATCAATAAATCATTTTTTTCGTTTAAATTTCTTCAATTTTTTTTTTAAGGAGTGGGAAGGGGAAGGGAGGGGAAGAGGGGGCGCAATTTTCTTTTCTTGCCCGAAGCGCAAAATTGGCTCGGTACGGCCAAGTAAATATATAAATACATATATATATATATATATATATATATATATATATATATATATATATATGTATTTTTTAATGGTTTTTTCTTGATTTAAAGAATAAAAATTGCTAATAGTTGCCGAAAGGCATGTAACTTTAGGTACCATCAAAAAGTTATCTTTTTTCAAACATTCTAACACTATGTGTGTCAATATATATATATATATATATATATATATATATATATATATATATATATATATATATATATATATATATATATATATATATATTATATTATATATATTCATATATTAATAAATGCGACGTTGAACCAGCTTAAAGTAAAGCGTTGTATCAACGTAAAATACAACGCTGTGTCAACTAAAAATACAATATTTAACCAACTTAAAATATTACACTTCACTAACTTAATATACAACATTGGTTTTGTGTTGTTAGCGACGTTGAATTTGTAACCAAAATGATACAAAAGCAAAGTTGTGCTAAAGTAATTTGCATTACTGCTCTAACGTTTTATCAACGTATGTGTGCTAGTTAGGAATGTTAAAAAACATTCATAACTAGCACACATACGTTGGCACACATACGTTTTTCATTCATTAAAATTTACTACTAATAAAAAAGCATAATTAGTTACTATTTTCAATTTAGAAAAATGTTTACAAAAGTTAAGCATATTCTAACAAAGAACAAGTTAATATCAATATACCACAGGGTTCCATCTTGGGTCTTCTTTTTTATTTTCGTTTTTATCAGCAATCTACCTGAATAGCATTTAACAAATTTACTAAGTGGTTTGAGTTAATTAATAAATTTGAGTTTAATTTGTGTTAATTAATAAATTTGCTTTGTTTGATGTCATTATTAATAGCAAATTTCATTTTACCATTCAAATAAAAAAAATAAAAGCATAAGAATAAGTCACATAAGAAGCACATTTGTCCGCAGAAAACGAAAGATTTCTTTCCAAGAGCCATCACGAAGAAAATCACGGAAAGAGCCCTAGTCAACTTTAAAACAGTTGTAAGAGGTTCAATGATAGGAGGGTTCCGATGAAGAAGAAGAATAAGACAACAGTTTTAGAGAGATCAAACCGTCATCAGAAGCACCTAAGGGTAAATGTGGAGAAACTGAGCTCTGACTAGGATCAGAAACAAGACATAAGTTGAGTAGTGAAGGTCAATGATTCGGATTGTCTGGAAAGCGAGTTGGAAAGCGAGTTGACTATTTGATTCAGTCATTGAGAAAGGCAAAAGTTGTGGGTCTTAACGCTTGCAGAATCACTGACGCTAGAGCCTAGCCGTTTAGTGTGATGCGTATTAAAGTCACCAACAACAACGATATTGGTTGATGGATAAAGAGAGAGAGCTTGGTCAATTTAATCGGAATAACATCGGAAAGAGTGAAGTTTTGAGATAAAAGAGAGCGATATAGAGCAAAAAGAAAGGCGAGAGAGCAAAGTTTTGCTGAACAAAAGCACATAAAAAAATAGCCTGTGAATTCACACCTAGTTTCCCCACAAATGGGTGAATTCTCACAAATGTTAATGCCCAGGCCAAGCATGTAACTATCGGAGTCTTTACAAATTAAAGGAAGATAACCATCAACACTAAGATCACAAAATGAGACAGCCGAACTCAAATTAGTGTCACAAAGAGCAAATAGGTCTGGTGAACTTTGCATGAGATAAGATAAAAATAAAATTTACTTCGAAAACCACGTATATTTGTGAAAAATATATTTAAAGAACTTAGCGATATAGTTTTTGATACTTTATTCATTTTTAAATTTGTTAAAGAACTTGACTCTTAGCAAAGATAGTACTCAGTACTTTTTTGAAATTCCAAGCAATTGCTTCATTATTTACAGTAAACCCTAAGCCATAATAAAGGGCTCCAAATATAGCCTTAACAATGCACACCAAAAGTATGTACAGGGACACCTTCTATGCGCAACATGACACTGTTTGTACTCTGATATTTTACAGCTGTTGATGGAATCAGTCTTTCTGAGAGCGACAACAGAATTCGGGAAACCTTATAACCATTCGGCCATCGAACCATAAAACTGAGTTTAGAGCTGTACCCTCATTAGAAGATAATAGAATGCGTTGTCTTGTCATAAAAACACAAGCAAAATCTATGCATTGAGTCTAGAAGATCCAGCATTCATTATCTTAAACTGGAAACAATATATTATAAATACATCTATGCCAGCCTAATAGATTAAGAAGTGGTGCGAGGCAGGTCAACAGATAAAATCTGTTTACCCCTAGAGTATTTGCCTAGGAGGCATTTTTAAAGACAGTAGTCGGATGCATTTAACGCCCTAAAGCAGGTTGTACTGTGTTACATGTTACCACTAGCAGGGTATAGTAATAGATCTCATTTACTTGTTTTTAAAATAATTTCTATACTACTTTTTTAATTTTTAAGATCTTATTTATTTGTTTCTTAAATAATTTTTATACAACTAAATCTTAAAAGATATATAGTCCATAGAATGGAAGTAAATAAAAAAAAAAGCAAATTATATTAAATATGTTATAATATACTTATTATGCGATTTTTTCAATCTTTGTTGGTATTCGGTATCAGGTCGAGTATTGCAAACTATTCCGTCGAATACCGACTATTAAAAACTAATGTCAAATATACCAAAAACGAAATTTTTGCCTAATATTCGTTGGACCTTCTAATTTTTTATATACACTCTATTTATGTAGCTCTTTACAAATTTTTCTTATTCAAAAAAAACCTCATTGGAATCCAACCATCAATACAACAGCAACAACAACAATAAATCTAAAGCAGTCTAAACATTCTCTGAAAGGGCAAGTCCCATCTTTAATTCTGAACATTGTCTTACCGAAGTGATAAGAAGCTCTGATAAGCAGAGCAATCTCCTTATAATTATTAATGTAAATTCTTGAAATCTGCTGTGAATCCTTGAAATGCAGCAGTTCAAAATAATTTACGTTTATTTAGGTATATTGGGTGTTTACAATTCAACGCACAAAGAATAGTTTAGAATCTTTTAAGAAGACTTTTATCAACTCCAATTATTTTAGAAACGATATCGTTACTTTAAATACTCTTCTTGTTATGTTTCCATTATTGAATGTAATAAAGTTTTCATCTTTTTCATTTCTTTTTCATCATTAAATGTAAGTTAATCTAATTGTTAATGTTAAAATTAATGTAGTCTTCGTATCTGGGAACATTAATAAATCCAATTTTCTTTATTTTTTTGATTTTTTTTTTTACTGCAACTAAGCGTTTCCTATCAACAGTGTTTGTATAAAAATATTGATTTATACAAAACTTGAATGTTATGCAACTTTTACTTAAGCCACCTTGACGAATAGTTTGTCAGTCATCATCACCTAATCATTCTACAGTCTACTATGAAAGCTAGAACTTTCTTTTGTGAGTAGATTTTAATTGGATAATTTACTTTTATCTAAATGTTTTGAAATTTGGGTCTATCTTTTAACTGTTCATTTCTATTGAAAGCCTTTTAAAAATTTTTTCAGTTAAACTAATCTGACTGTTCATGGTAGATATGCCACACCTACCAATCAGAGCCGTAGTGAAGGGGTGGCGAACGAGACCACAGCCATGGGCGGCAAATTAGCAAGGCGGCAAATTAGCAAGGCGGCAAATTTCAAAATTTAATAAACATTTTTTAATAATATGAAATGTTTTAAAGACGCCTCAAAACCAAAATAATTTTAACTTGCGTTTCAAAATCTTTGGACACGCCTCATAATTTTTTTCGCACCTTCATGCAAATTAAAATAATTTCCAATTTCCAAAGTGGAATATATATTAACGAAGATTTCGCTAAAGAAACTATGGAAGAGAGAAAGAAACTATGGGAAGAAGTGAAAAAACTGCGCAATCAAGGTAAATACGCAACGACTAAATATAACTAAATTAATTGTCGCGAATTTAAAAAATAACTTAATTTTTTTTAAGCGTAAGAATTAATTACTCTTACAAATGGCTAAACAAACAATAGATTTTGGAACGCAACACTTTAATGTTTTCAAAACTACAAATAATGTTTTACTTAATGACTTTTACGACCCAGATTTGCAATAATTTTAACTCGCAGTTTTTTGACTTGAGAACTTTTAAAAAAGAAATCGAGGCAAAATAATTGCATTTGTATTTATTGATTACACCTAGTCGCACACAGAAACTTTCATTCAATCTTTGTCAAGAAAAAGTAAAATATTTTGAAATAAAAGTTTTAAAATCTATTATGACACCATCAAAAAAAAGAATAAAGCTATCTGGTTCAGCTTTCAAAAAGTTAAAAAAGCAACGACTCGAAAGTGACAAAAAATTACAAAAGGTGTTTGCAAAATGGATTAAAAAAAGCGAAGATCAAACAGAACAACCAGGTAAAAATATTTTTATTGATGGATTTTCAAGTCAAAATTAAAAATAAATTTAATTAAAAAACTCAGCAAACTAAGCCATGTCATTTGCAATATTACAATGGAAAAAATGTTGATATAGTTTATTTTTATTTTTACAGCGCAAAAAAGTCCAGTTTTTTTTCGATGTGATGATGAACAGTTACTGCAAAACAATGAAGTCAACCAAAATGCAGATACAACAAATCTGTTAGAATTCAAGTTTGATGATCCACCAACTTGGCCCAAAATTAATGACAGTATAAGATGTTCTTTGGTTGAACATGGTGCTAAACAAGACAAGAGAGAAGTCTATCCTACCACATTAACATCATCAGAAAACAGACATTTCAGTTCTAGTTGGTTTGAAAAAAATCTTCCTAATGGGGAAAAAGTTAATCGTCAATCGTTGTTATAAAGTGCATCAAAAAATTCTTTGTTTTGCTTTCCATGTATCATTTTTTCAAACACAAAGACAAGCAAGTTTGCAGATACATCAAAAGGTTTTTCAGAATGGAAACAACTAAACCCTCGAATCCCTGAACACGAGAATAGCTGTGAACATAGAAAGTGTTTCACTTCATGGAAAGAAATGGAAAAAAATCTGAGAGAGGGAAGATCTTTAGACAAGGACGTTCAAAATGGATTAAAAAAAAGTCGGTAGTGGTGTAGTGGTAGAGCGCTCGCTTCGTAAGCGAGAGGTTCCGAGTTCGATCCCCACCACGTCCCTGGTTGTACCGCGCTCAACTTGTTTCTCCGCGCAGCGGCCTTGTTCGTCAAGGTTCGTGTTTCGGAGTTATAGAGTTGAAGGAAGGGTTATAACCACAATTAAGTAGCCTCCTTATCTGTATTGGCCTTCTGGGCCTTGGGGAGATGAAATAACAAAAACCTGATCTCTCTCACAAAGAACAAATGTCAGAAATAATCCAATATGTTTGTGTCACTGATGGAGAATGTTCTATTGAAGAGAGTTTTCTGGATTTCATTGAGTCTCATCAAAAAACCGGAGTTGGTCTGGCTTCAGAAATATTATTCAGCTTACATAAAGATGAATTAAACATCGAAGATTGTCGGGGTCAGGGTTATGACAATGGAGCCAACATGTCTGGAAAGTATTCTGGTGTTCAAGCCCAAATAACTGCAAAAAAAGATTTAGCACGGTATGTGCCTTGCGCAGCTCACACTCTAAATCTTGTAGGAGTCCATTCAGCAGAAGTTTCCCCATTTATAATTACATTTTTTGGTTCAAAAAATATTCAATTTCTTCTCAAGTTCTACTACCAGATGGGACAAACTGATGAAAACACTTGAAGTCACCCTAAAAAGTCAAAGTGAAACACGCTGGTCTGCCAAAAAGGAGGCTATCCATTCACTAAATAATCAAATCACAAATGTTTGCAATGTTTTACAAAAAATTAGTTATGATTCTCTGCTAAATGCTGAAACAAGGTCCGGAGCTAGAGAGATTTTGATTCAAGTTGATTTTGAGTTTCTTTGCTGGCTAGATCTTTGGAACATGATGCTTACATTAATTGACAGAGAGAATCGCAGCTTACAATCAAAAAATATGATAATTGATATTGCATCAAAATTGCTGGTCTGATTGCTTCTATACAAAACCTTCGAGACAGGGGCATTCATAACAGCATGAAAAAAGCTGAAATAATATCAAAAGATCTTGACATTGAAGCTAGCTTTCCAATCAAAAGAAAACGAAAAGCAAAAAGGATGTTTGATGATGAAACAAGGGAAGAAAGTTCACACATACCTCCAGAAAAAGATTTTGAAATTAATTGTAATATAGTCTTTGACAGTATAATTACACAATTACACTGGAAATTTGAAACAATGGCTGAGATTTCATCAGATTTTGAGTTTCTAAATGGTAACTCTCTTGCAAGTATGTCAGTTGAAGATCTGAAGAAATGTGGAGATAAACTTTGTCAAAAATACGTTCGTAATCTTAATGCTAATGAATTTCTATCTGAAATTGAAAGCTTTAAGTTTCAAGCCAGTGTCCTGATTCCAGATTTAAAAAACGCAAATCCATTGAAAATCTTGCAATTTATGCACAACTATTCTTTGACTGAGGCATACCCTTTCATTGAAATTGCTCTTAGAATCTTTCTCACACTACCCGTCACTGTGGCATCATGTGAACGTAGCTTTAGCAAACTTAAGCTTTTGAAAAATTATCTAAGATCCTCCATGGGTCAAGAACGTTTGACTAATCTTGACATTTTGTCAATTGAAAATCCCCTGGCAAAATCTCTGTGCTACAATAAAATTATTGATAACTTTGCATCATTGAAATCTAGAAAAATAAATTTAGTTGAATGTGTCTAATTTTAATATTTATTAAAAAAACTAATGCCTGGTAATTTTTTCAATGACTTTCAACCACAAAGCACGATTTAAAGTTGATTTTGAATGTGCTTTAAGTAGGTTTATCAAAATTTGAATCAAATTAAACATTAAAAAAATTATTGAATTTGAGGCGGCATTTTTTCTCCTTGCCCGAAAGGATTTTTGATCTCACTACGGCCCTGCTACCAATTACTCGTTTCAATGGATCATTATTACAGAAATATGTCATGTTAATAATAATAATACATAATTTTACTAAAAATGAAAATTAAACCTTAATTACTCTTTAATCCAAAACTTGGTATTGCATTTATTAAAATAGTAAAACAACTTGAAAAAAAAATAATACTCAGAGATTTGGGTCTCGAGACTTATGTCTTGATCTCGAGACGTGAGACTCACATTTAACTGTCTTGGCCTTGGTCTTGAAGCTTGGTCTTGAAACTTGATTTTAGCTTTGGTCTTGAATGACTGGAGTCTTATTCTTAGTATTGGTCTTGGACCTTTATTGCTTTGCACTCTCTTGGCCTTACAAAAATATCAACACGATAGTTGAATTAGTAGTTAACAATAAATTGTTGCTACTAGGAATAATGTGTTATTTAAGTTATGAAATTAAGTGATATTTAGATGTCTGTTTTACTTCTTAAGTAAAAAAGTATTTAAAAAGAATATGTAAACTTTTTTTTGATTTTTTTTGTAACTATAATATTTGGTTACTGTAGTAAAAACAAGCGCATGTTTGTATTTGCCAGGGTTAGCGTTTCACAGTGTAATGATAAGTAGTCCTTTAGGAATAGTTTAGCAATCATTTTTCGCGTAATTCTTTAAAAGGAATTACTTATTCCACAATCGCTAATCGTTATTTTAAACGATCGTTGGAAATTATTGTCCAGAGTGAATTGTTTGCGTAACAATCATTGCAAAAGATAACTTTAATAGATTGAAACAGAGCATTGAACACTTTGCGATAACATAATTATATAATACATGCGTAATTACGTTTTATTAAAGAGTAATGTGTATAAATGGTAAAATGATCACCTAATACTCTAATAGTGTATATATATGAGTAAACATAATTCTTGTTGTGTTAAACTGATGTCTTGGTCTAGGTATTGGTCTTGATGTTTCAAGTCTTGGTCTTGGTATTGAGTCATTATGCCTTGGTCTTAGCCTTGGTCTTGGTCTTTACTGTCTTGACTTTATCTCTGATATTACTTTAATAGCTTTAATTACTTTTAGTAATTGATACAAAGAATATTTTGTTCTTGTTTTTAGAAAACTCTAAATGTCAAAGAGTTGTCACATAAAAACATTTAAACTGAAACAAAATCAACTTTAAGTTGGAAACATCGAATCTTTTTATATGAATTTATACACTTAATATTTATTTATTTTAATTTCTACTAAAACATGTTAGCTGTATCGTTGCAAAACTTTCTAAAAAATTAGGGAAAATATATGGAAACTTAGGCAAATATCTTTGTTGCTCTAATATGTAAATTTGTCTTGTAAACAAAACAAAAAACATTAAATCTAACCGAGCCTTACTAAATGTAACCTTACCTTAGCTGTCAAATGATTTTCGTCAATGTTAAATTCATAAATATACTTAGAAATAAAAGTAATTTTAACGTTAATTTTTTGATAAATCCAAGAACTTCTATTGCATAAAAAATAAAAAATCGTTTGTTGTAAGTAGATTTTTGAACCGATTTTTTTTAAAAAATGTGACTGTTAGAAAAATTTGCTGATTTCAGAATTCAAGTCATAAACAGCCGGTAACAAATTTCCTAAATATGGCTAATAAAAGAATAAAGCAGATACTACTAATAACAGTTATTTTTGACCTCACGTAATATATTGACTGTCGAATTTCAAGTTTTGCATTTTTTAATAAATAGCACTTTACGGGATTGGTTTAAATGTATTGCATCAATTATGAAGCATACCTATGTATGCTTCATAATTGTATGTCATACGAATGTATGCTTCATAAATATGTATGTCATACGTATTTATACATACGTATGACATACACTTTTAAAAACATTTTGAAATATCGTAACTTTTATTTAACATTAATTTTGTTAAAAACATTTTGAAACAGCTCATTTAACGTAGCACTTTAAGATTTATACTTTTAGATGAACTTAACAACTAATTTTTTAATTGAATGCCTAACTACAAATATATTAAGTAAACATTTTGAGAAAAATTTTGTTTATTACTTTAAGATTTATATTTCAAAATTAATACTCTTTTTTACTACTTGAAGAATAATATTTTGTTTCTTCTCTTAAAAGTACTACCACTATATTTAGTTTCATATCAATATTGTAAAGTTCAAGTCTTGTTGATCTCCAAGTCTTGCTTACGCTGAACTTATCTAATCGAGTTATAAATTATGTGACCGTTACTCATATATTTATACATGCACTATGTACTAATTTTCATGAGCGGAAAATTGTCACGAATAAAATTAGTGTTAAACATATCAGTATTAAGAGATGATTGCCAAGAGTAAGCAATAAGACCTTTTGTGGAGAACATACTCTCTATTGCAACACTGCCTGCTGTAATAGTCAGATATTAAAGTGCCAGTTGGCTAAGTGCGGATACACCTTGCAGTTGTTTTTCCAGAAGACAGTGGGTTGTCTTTCTCATCTTCATTAAGTATATAAAAAATATATTTCTGGTGTTTCAAAGCGTGGATCTGATAAGCATCTTCTAATAAGGTAGAACTCATATCTGCTACTTACCCACTTATTACATAGGTTAAAGTTCAGTTTCGGTGACATCAAATGTTAAATCATGGTGTCCGCACTTTTTGAGTAAATTTATCACAGGTTGCAAAAGATGACACAAGGGAGGTGTAGGAGCTTGCATTTTGTCAAGGTCTGATGAGCATGATAAGCAATTAAATATAATGTTTAATGGATACCTTACAGGGATTGCGGCGCCGGTTTTTATCTGAGGTAGAGAATGTTAATTTTAAATTTTTTTAAATTGTACTTCATTCATCATTTTAAAAACTTGGAAAAAAAGTGTTGTGGTATAGGTTTTAACGGATTTTGTAAGTTAATGACTGCAATTTTTATAAAATAGAAGAACTTTTAAAACATAGAAATTCCACCACCTTCCAACATTTTCTTAGTAGGTCATTAAAAACTGGATACCGAACCATCAGTTTATTCATCAGTTGTAATATACTAGTTACATTACATGAGCCAAACAATGTTCAGGTTCAAAAATAGTTTTGTAGTCTTGAACATTTTATATCTTATGAAATATAGTCATCTCCACTATGGCACATAGTGGAGAGTATGCAACTTAAACTTCATTAAAGTATTTTGGGAAGCTGTTTCTTCTTTCATCTAACTTTTCAAACAAACTCGGGAAGCAGTGAAATTAATTGAGAAAGGACACTATTGTGGTCTCCTAGCACGCTCAAAGCTGATTTAAAATTGTTTAGCAAATTATTCTTGAATTTGGCATAACTCGCAAATATATTGCAATGCTATTTTAGCCTACCATAACCTTCAATGTTATATTTGTAAAAATTCTACTAAAAACATCAAATCCAACATCCAAGCACAGATCGATGATAAATTTTTTAACATTTGCTAAATGCTCAGCGTTCTCTATCGGTTCGAATCGGGTTGTAAGTTCCATTATAACATAATCTAGAGATGCATAATAAAGCTGGTGGTAGTGATCCTCTGGAGTCGTAGTAAAGTAATGAGCTCTATTTCTAGTAAACCGTGTTGTAACCTTACGTTTCCGTGTTATCTCTGGTTTGTAAAGTACACTATATTCTGCTGCTACAACGGGTGCATCCTATAAGATTTTAAACCAAATATCACTTTGGGCTTCTATTAACACCTCCTATAGTGCAATTATGATATTTTTTTTTTGAAAAAGTTGAGCTGCATGCCTGGAATGTTTTTCAATCAAAGTTTAGAATTGTAATTTGCTCAAAAAATATTATCTTTTGAAATAAACATTATAAAAAAAAGCTATATTTAATTTGGAGTGCAGTATTACATCCTCAACTATCGTGAAGATCATTCGCAAAATTTTCAATTTAAAAAATGTGTCTAACATACGTAAAAATTCCAGATAACCCGCTGCTTCTGACTTATTCTTGTCTGAATTATGAGAATGGTTTTCAAAATCCTCTATCCAGGTGATGATGACAGAATAATTACTGGTAATAGATATAATGGATAGTTTTCTGAGGGCTCATCGAGTGGGGTGAAAGGCAGCAGTAACGTTCTAATTTTTACATCCTCAACAATGCGACGTGATAACAAGTTCAAAATATACTCAGAACTTCTAAATTATTTTTTAGATTACAGAACCTTCCATATTACCAAAATATTATTCTAAAATAGTATTACAACCGTCACAATCGTTCCTAGGGACAGGAAGATGTAGAGGAGGGTCTAACTTTCCTCGAAAAATTCTATTCAAAAGTTAGTCGACAAGTTTTATCCCTGGAGTCGGCTAATTTGGATCTTTAGGTTGCACTTGAAAAATGTCAGCCAACGAGGACGTTTTTTTTTTCATGGCCTTAGCCAACAAAATTTTTTCTCATAGGCTTTAATCGGTAAAAAATAGATACGTCACCCCCTCCCTCCCCTTGTCCTTCTCCTCCCCTATGATTTCTTTGGAACGGTCTTGACAACTTTGAGATACAAACTAATCCGTGGAGATTTAATAAATACCTATAAATGACTAAACAACTGCCATAAACGTCAAACCATTCTTCCAAAAATCAACTCACAATTCTATTACAATTGATTATACACTGAAACTAGAAAAAAATTGTATTGTCACTTAACTTCTCCTCATACTTTTTTCACTTAACAAGTAGTCAGGAAATGGAATACTTTCCTAATTGATTTTCAGACCTATTTCTTTATACAATTCTGATAAAAAAAAAAACATAATTTTTTTTTTTATAATCAGTCAGAAACAGAGAGTTATATTAATTAGAAACAGGGGGTTATATTATTCTAAACGAATTGTTCAAACAAAAACTCTTTACTGCTAAGACTTAGCAGTAAGAGTAAAGGTACCAAATAAAATGAGTAGTTTTCCATAACATGTTAATAACTGAATAGTTTCTCCATATCATGTTAAACTAAGCAAAAATAAAAAACTAATAAAAAAAGACATTGCTTTGAGATGGCTGATAGTTGGACTAAAGGGTACATTTGACGTAGTGAAATTTAGACTGATGTTGGCAAGTCCAGAGATCGGCCGCAGCGAATATTGGCGGCTAAGAGGTCTAAATACAATAAATACTTTCTTATTTACCAACAAAGCTCAATTCTTTGAAAAATTTGAATGCAAAAAAAGTGTTTTATGATTTTAATATAAACAATCAAACGCATTTATGTTATTTTTAGAATAATGAGCTTTCATCGTGTACTAACTTAAGTTTTTCATCACCATCTAAATAATAACAATTTTTTTTTAATTTGAGTTTTAAAACAGCAAATTAGTAAATTTAATTTTAAAATAGTAATTTAGTCAAAACTAGAGTTGTTAACCGGAAGATTTCGTACAATTCCGGAAAAATAAACTTCTTTCCGAAAAAATAAATTCCTGATTCTATACGAAACAAAAAAATTCCTGATTCTATTAAGAATCAGGAATTTTTTTTTTCGTACCGAACTTTACGAAACAAAAAAACCCGTCGGTGTTCATTTCGCAAATGCTACTTACGAAATATAGCCTTTCGCAAGTTGAATTACGAAATAAAACTGTTTTGCTACATACGAAAGTAGCGCTTACGGAAGTCGCACTTGCGAAATGAGTTCTTTCGCTAAACGACGTTTTGAAGTTTATAAAAAAATTTTAATGGCCAAACGGATATTATTGTAAAAAATAAAAATTTTTATACCAAAATGTTAATAATAAAATTTCATTTTCAGTATTGCAACATATGAACATTTCAAGGTTTTATTTATAAAAATAATGATAAAAAAACAAATTTCTTTCGAAACGAAACTCTTTCGCACCGCATAATAAACATTTAATTACGTTTTTTGAATCAAATACGAATAATTAACTAAGTAATAAAAATACTAATTTTTTATATGATATTGATAAGTTTCAGTTTTAAACTTTTATAAAAAAAATAAGACTTTCATAAAATATACTTTTTAGAATGTCATTTAATGAATAAGAATTAAATCAAGAAGATAACTTGAACAACGTTTAACATACGAATGCAATTGCATAATCGGAAAACAATACCTATGTTGAAATCAAAAAAAGACCTAAATTAAAAGAATGCTAAAACTTAATTATGTAATAAGATGCTTAAAAATAGCTCTCGCTTGTTTTCAAATAGAATAATTTTATGTTTAGTCAGTTTCAAATTTTTTATTTTTGAGGTGCTCTATTATAAGCGCTTTCCCTTTTATTACCTCAATAACAACAATTAAATTTAAAATAAATTTAAAGACATTCTTTTCAATGATTTTTTCTATAATATATTCCTTTATATATATATATATATATAAAAAAAACAAAAGGGTGGGAAGGGTATTTGTGACCCCTTGTGTCGTTGGCCCTGATAATGTTTTAATTTTCAACATCCCAACGTTATTGGGACTATACAACTACTTAAAGTTTTAAATCTCTAGCTATCTTGGAGAGTAGTAAAAATTTAGGCGCAAGGTTTTGCAGCAAAAAAGCGGGCACGTACAATGCAACCCTTCCCCGGGTCTTTGTCCCTGGAAACAATTTCAACATAGAAGCTCACCAGGACTATACAAGCGCTGAAAGTTTCAGAGCTATAGTTAGTCTGAAAGGTAGTAATAAATTAATTGCAAGATTCAGTAAGAAATGACAATGGCCAAACAACACTTAAAGTTCAATTAAACTTTGTAATGGAACCAAATATTTTACTAAGTTTTTATATATGAGAAAATAAATAGTAAACCTCCATTTCTGCTAAGCCAAAGACAATAAACAACCGAAAGTCGGAAGTAAACCAAAATCGGTGCTTGATAAATATAAATATATATAAACACTGGCTTAGAGACCTTTGCGGAGGGAGCGTTTTCCTTTCCCTTGAAACTAACTCAAAGTTTTAGTTTTTTCTATTTAAATTTTAGCTGCGTTAGGCCCCCTTAATTACCGTTTTAGCACCCCCCCCTCCCCGTCCTCATTTTCTTAACCTTCTGAGGTCACTGTATATATATATAAATATATATATATATATATATATATATATATATATATATATATATATATATATATATATATATATATATATATATATATATATATATATATATATATATATAGACAGTGACCTCGAAAGGTTAAGAAAGTAAATATATATATATATATATATATATATGTAGAGAGAGAGAGAGAGAGAGAGAGAGAGAGAGAGAGAGAGAGAGAGAGAAAGAGAGAGAGAGAGAGAGAGAGAGATGTAAAAACTATTGAAGAGTTATTTAACAACACCATTTTATTCAAATAATAAATAATAACATTTTTTGTTTAACAATTTAATGAATGCTTTCGAGTCTATTTCGTAAGCGCACATTCCGAAAGGCTCCTTCCGTAAGCATCTGTTTCGCAAGTATTCTTTCGAAATGATTTGTTTCACAAGTTTTTTTTCGTAAAGGGTATTACAGAATAATTACTATTTATTTTTTTCGTATAATGCGTTTAGGAAGGTGATTTTGCGAAAACACAACTTCTGCAATAAGGTAAAAATGCGAAGTTTTCGTAAGTTTTTGTTTACGGCAAACAACCCTAGTCCAAACATAAATGGCATAAACAAAAATAAATATTCTAAATTAACATATTAACTTTCTTAATAATGCAATACGACTAACTTGTAGTTAAAATAAACTCATTATTTTCTTTTAAAAATAAAAACGGCCTGTTTAGATTCAATTTCAAAACAATCAATTAAAAATTAGGTGAAAAATTCATTTCGTTATCTTGATAAAATGTAATTTAAGATAAATTTACTAATTATAAATTATATAAAAACAGATTAATTCATAAAAAGAAATAGATTGATAAAGATTAGTGAGATTTATATAGATTTTAATAAGAAACAACTCTGTGACAAAGAACAACAGAGTGCTTGTAGATTTTGTAACTCAAAACTTCATACTTTACTAACTTTAGTAGCCGAGCAAATTATTATTTTTTTTGTAATTTTGGTATCCACAAACTTTTCGCAGCATTTGAATGAAGTTAAAGTTGCGGATAACTTACGTAAAAACTTATGCAGTGAACTTATAACTATTTGTAAAGTAAATGTTTAGTATTACTATTCTATTTTTGTATCGATACGTATGTATATATATACATACGACACGATTATATATATACATACATACGATACGTATTATATATATACATTCTACAAATTAAATGAGGAGGGGTTAAACAAAAACAAAGAAAATTTAACCGACTAAATTGTGTCAAATACACCCCCCGATATATATATATATATATATATATATATATATATATATATATATATATATATATATATATATATATATATATATATCGTTATAATAAATTATAGAAAAGTAAACAAATAACAAAAAAACTATAACGCAAGAATTAAAGTATATACCATATAAGGAGCCTAATATGTTACACAAAGAATCATTAAATATTGAAATGAAGATTGAGGATGTAATGAAGCATATCGGAGAGTTTGGAAGAAGTCAATTTCTTTTTTTATTTTTGTTGTGTCTGATAATGGTTCCTTCTGCTTATCTATCATATGTCATAACATTTGTTGCAATAAATCCGTCATGAACATGCAACAATTTAAGCTATGAGTGCAACAAGTCGGGAATATTTGATATAAGTCACGAATTTTATAGCAAAAGGTGCTCCATGAAAAGAGATTCTTGGAATTATGTAAAAGGAAAAAGGTTTTCCATAGTCACCGAGGTTTAAATATTTGTTTATATATTTTAAATGACTAACCTATTTTTATTAATTTTCTTTACAACGACACAGCTTCTACACATATTTTTTTGTGTGAACTTACCTCTTACCTCGCGGTCATACAATGAGATGATTACTACTATTTTTGTGTGCGAACTACTTTATTTGTAATACTTTGGTATTTACATAACAAGAAATCTCTACTTTTTCAAAATATTGTTTTAATCCCAGAAGCAGTTATCATATTCTTTGTCCGTTGAGAAGCCAGTTTGTCATTGCATTTTTTTATTAAAAAGTTTTTTTTAAATTAACAAATTTTAGGTCTAACTAATCTAACAACTGACATTATGACTAATTAGTTTTTTTGATCTGCTTATCAAAAATAGGTTCAATCGAAATCACTTGGAATTTGTAGCGGCATATGAATAACTGCTTCCATAAATAATAACATTCTTTGTGAGTTTTACATTTTAGGTCTTTATGTATTATTTTTATAGTGATCTCTTATTGTAAAGAATAACTCATTTTCAGGTTTGCTAAAAATGCGCTTTTTTAATAAGCATGTCATTATCCTACTCCTGGCTGTCATTTCCAGCATAATATACATATTAAGCTCGCTCATATACCAGCTTCTTTTGTGAAATTTTGCACTCTCTTTTATTACTTTGTATTCTAATTTATAGAACTTGCGGTTTTTCCAAATTTTTTTCCATTACTGCGTCAACCCACGTGTAAAAGTTTGTAGACTTAGTTGCATAAAAGCTTTAGGGTTTGTGAATTTATTAAAATACATTTACTATTCTTTTCTATTAGGGGGCATTAAAGAACAAAGTGTTAAAACAAGTTTCGATTTTTAGATTACATTGATTCCGGCTTTTAAATCTCTTATAGCATATGGTAAAGTTGACATTTTTTCTTTCTGCTTTTTGGATAAGGCAGATGCTTCAATCACGGGGCCATCATAGTCACAACAATAAAACATGCTATAAAAACCACGTTTGAACTCGATTTCGGTGATGTTTTCCATATATGGACGAGTTTACGTCACCTTCGTCATGTAAACATTTTTGCTAATTAATAATCCAAGTTGGTTAGTCGTACCTATATTATATTTCTAATAAAAATACTTTAAACTTTAATACTTTTTATAAAAATATTTTATATAGTTCATATTATAGATATATTTCTAAATAGTTCTTTAAATAGTTCCAAAATATGAGTTTTGATTTTTCTTTGTTTTTAAAACTTAAAATGAGGTATTATCACTAGGGCCAGTGAAAAATCACGGCAAAAATTGGAGAACTCACAACATGTTTGGAAAATTTGTGTCAAAATTACGGTAAATTCGCGGCAAAGAGTATGCTTTAATAGTTATTTCGTCAGTTAAATTGTACTCAACTATTATATATTCAATTAGCTAACTAATCGGTTGCTCGGTCAATATTTCTAGCGTTAAATGCCATCATCAAAGGCAAATCTAAGTTATTGTCTGTGAAGCACTGCCGCTGAGGTGTATTTATTAGTGTAAATTGACTAACACTTCTCTCTACATCAACAGAATTGCTAGGCACTGATAGATATTAGACTGCCAACTTGAATAGTTGAGGGAAACGTTTCTTGCTAAAGAACCTGAGTGTAAGTGGTTGTACGCTGAAATAAACCTCCTTAACAGCCTCCTAGAAGGCAGCAACTTCATTACCTGGTGTAATCATAGAGTAAATGCATGAATGATTTATTAATAAATTTAAGTTATCAATTACATTGTTTTCTTTTAATTGAGGGGTTTACGGTTTTTTCCAATAATCACGGAATTCGGGGTATCCGTGATTTGAATTTTCACTGACCCTATTTATTACTAATAACTAGCCTATCATAGTTGCGTTTTTGGCAGTGAAATAGCACAGTATAACAAATGTATGTTTTGCCACTTGTATTTTTTAATATTTCTCTATGCATTAATTTTCTTTTGCAAATAAATTCAAAAATTACCTTCGCTATGACTTCGTTTTTTGTTTTTTTTTTAATATTCGTGCATTTTTTGAAAAATAAAAAGTAATTTTATTTTAAATTCCTTTTTCTTTGATAAGGAAAAGCAATTTCTGGACAAAGGCTCACATCGTGTCTATCAGTGATCGCTAGAAGTTAAAGAAAAATTCCAAAATAGGCTTAAAGTATCGATAGTATTATCGATACTTCAAGCCTATTTTGGAATTTTTCTTTAAATTCTAGCGAACTGCTTTGTAATTTTTTTGCTAGTATTAGCAAAAAAGTTATAAAGCGTCTACAATAAAAATTTTAGTTTTTCTTTTATGGCCAAAAAAAGCTTATATTTCTTATGTTTACCTTTTTTTTCAACATAGAGTGTGTTTATTGCATCATAACGTGTGTTTATTTAAATTTGTCGCCAGTTATGGTTAGCCACGAGGTAAATCATATCCAAAAAATACTTTTATGTGTATTTTTTCCAAAAATGTATAAAAATTTAAAAAGAATTTTTGGTATGGCGATTCTTATAGAACTAAAAGAAAACAATAAAAAATAAAAAATTCAAAAAAATTTAGTTTTAAATTATTCCAATTTTAAAGTTTTTTAGCCATAAAATAAAAACTAAAACTTTTTATGTAAAAACTGTTTTGTAACTTTTTTGCGGGCACCATTCTAATGCCGTTTTTCAAAATGCCTTAAATTGCTTTTTACGTATTTCGAGAAAAACACTATTGATATGTATTTTAAAGTTTGCAGTTTTACAAAAGATTTGTAATTAAAATATTTATTTATGTATAAACTTTATTATCTTAATTATATTATGGTAGGAAAAATAATGAATAATTTAAAAAAATAGGTATTTTTTGTTGTATTTTTTGTCGGAAAAAACGTAGACAGGCTTTTTTATAGATGAAAGCGGCATTCAAAACGCCTTAAGAAACAATCGCAAGTAAATTTACTTCAATTTTTCCCAATGAATTTTTCTAAAAACTTGGCTAAATATCCAAACCGTAATAAATATACGTTTTTAAAAAACTATCGATATATGTAAATTCTTCCTCATTGAAAATCAATATTTTGACTTTTATAAAAAATAATATAAATTTTACTTTCAAAATGTAACTATTTTTGTGTTATCACTTTTTAAAAGAACACACAACATTTGGAGCAATTATTACAACTAGCTCCTGATATTTAGCGGTCTTTTATAAACTTTTACACAAAAATCATCTATTCAAATCACGCATCAAAATGGTTTTTTCCAAACCATGCGAAAGGCGTTTTGAAAAAAATTTTAAAAAATTGAAAACAGATATTATTTTTAGGCGTTTTTTGAAACTAGTAATCTTTATGAACTTTTTAATAGTTTTTAAAAAATAGTTATTCAATAACGTTTGTTATCATCTATATTAGCTTATTTCATAAAAAAGTCAATTTTGAACTTTCTGATCTTAAGGCATTTTGAAAAACGGCTGTAGCATTGTCGACACCTTAAGCCTATATCAAAATTTTTTAAATATTTTTAAGCGATCCCAATAGACACGGTGTGAGCTTTTGTTCAAAAATTTTTAGCTGATGGACACGAGGTGAGCCGTTGCCCTAAATTTCCTTTTCCTTTTATTTTTTCAAAAAAAGCACAAAAATTAAAAAAAAATTTGTAACGCAATTCTTAAAGAACAAGAAGAAGAAAAACAATTAATTTTAATAAGAATTTTTTCTTCTGTGAAAAAAAAAAATTTATGGGCTTATTTTTGGGTCTTTTATAAATCAAACCACGCGTCAGAAATTTTTTTTTCATAAGAGATCCCGAACGACCACATTTTAATTAACTAGAAAAACAAAAAAATTGTTAATTTTGCAACCTAGTTTCCTAAGCTTTTTTTTTTAACTTTAAACACGACTCTTTGAAGTTTATTTAACATCATCATTGGCTTTATTTAGGTTTAAACAAATATACTACTTTAATCTTTGGCTCAGATAGCTTTGGAAACATGAGACGATTTTCTTGTAAAAATTCTTCTCAAAATCTAAAACCTTAAAAAAATGTTTTACCAATGTTTAACATGAAGCGGAGTAAAAAGACTTTTTTGAAACTGAGGCTATTTGAGAAAGTATAACAACCATGACTGTAGTTTTACTAATTGGTCTAATTAACTTTCTTGTAGTAATCATCATTAACCCTGCTATCCCATAATCAAAGAAAACATAAGTACTTTATATATCGCCACTCCAAGCTCGGCGCTAAAGCAAAATCACCACAAGCAACAATATAAATCATTACACAAGAATAGTAAATTACAAAATCTGCTTGTGGTATTCCCGTACACATATCCTACAGTCTTTGTCTTGTAGATTTTATTCCTTCAGCCTTAGACGTTCTGTATCTGTCTAAAAAGACTTAAATTTCTGACTAAATTATCTAACTCACTCTTATTCGGAAAATAAGACTAAAAAGTTGTTTATGGCACAAAAGCTTTTTATATGTCTTTGCTGCTGTTATTTGTTGACTCTTGAGATGAAATATTTATTGCATTTCCCTTTGTTTAAGCATAAAATAACAATAAATAGCAACTTCAACATAGATTCGAATAAAAGTAGCGTTAAAAACTTCATTAAAAAAATCCTTAATATATACTTTAATTAATGTAAAACTTTTGGAGAATTAGATGAGAAATATACTTACATTTTGAGTCGGTTTTGGTACCAGTTGGCTGTGCTAAGGTCAGGATGATAGTATGCCTGATGGTACTAGTAGGTTATGCTTATTTGGGTCGGGATAATGGTATGCATGAAGATTAAAGAGCTTCTCTCTCTTTTTTCTTTATTTCTGTACAATTTAATATCAATCATACAAAATAACTGTCAGTGTGATAGTTCTTTGGCGCTCCCCACATTCTAGGAACAGCAAATGAAAGTACCTTTTTTCTACATTGTAATCATCCTAATAGAGTAGTTTGGCAGTTTCCATTCATCACATAACGGGCCCATGGTTTGTTCTGATTATCCACGGATATTTCAAAATAATTTGCGTACGCTATCCACGATAAGGCACCTTTTACAATATTATGAAATTAAATAATAATAAATAACAAATGCTTTTAACAAAAGTCTAAAATCCACATAGCAAATTTATCTAAAGAGTTTCAACATCTTCTAGAGCTTTAATGAGAAGAACAGAACTTAGAAATGAAGAAAAAAATTAGATATTCATTTAGTAGCGGATCATATTGCAACTCCAAACATATTATAACATGTTTCCTGTGATTTGACACATCATCTAGGAAATTTTCTAATTTGTAAATGAGAACTTTATATATATATATATATATATATATATATATATATATATATATATATATATATATATATATATATATATATATATATATATATATATATATATATATATATATATATATATATATATATACATAGATGTATTATCTGAAAATTCAATGACCCCAAATAACATTATTAGGAAGATGTAACTACATCTGGTAATTTTTCTCCAATAACATCTGGAAGAATTTCCTCTGAAATTCTTCCAGATGTTATTACATCTGGAAGATGTAAATTAATAGTAATTTTCAGATTGTAGTTAAACGTAATTACATCTGAAAAAAACCTTATATTTAACTACATTATTAATATATTGCATTTATGTTTATTTATTATTTATTTATATTTATTATTTTTTTCAGATGTAACTACATTAAAATATATATATATATATATATATATATATATATATATATATATATATATAGATATATATATATATATATATGACAATCTATATTATAACAACATCTAGTTAAAATAAAACATTTATTATTTAAGAATTTTTCCCAGTTGTTATTAGACATAGCAACAACTAATGTTGTTACCCTGACTATTCTCAAAGTGCTCAGAATAGGCAAAATAACCACGCAATCTTATTAGCTGATTTTACAATCTTGTTTAATGATTTTGCTAAACTAAAAAAAAAAATTGTTCACGGTACACTTAATAGTATACTTTACTGTATACTTTTTTTTTTTTAAATAATTAAAAAAAAAAAAAAACAGGTACAAATAATATTAAAAAAAGAAAAGTTAACAAGTCAAGATATCGTTAAGAAAAAAAAATATAAAGAACGTGGATACTCAAAGAAGACCATCAGGTCTTGTCACAGAGAAACCGCTATTGAAAAAATGAGAACATTTTTTTTCTTTTTATGGTTGTTTCCTTTTTTTATGGTGTTTACGGCTTGCATTAATCAAATTACTGTGTCTTCCAAACAGTTAACTCATGCGAACAATAATTTCCATAATTTTCTAGTTAAACTCTTGCGCAAACTGAATCTAATTTCTCAAAAATAATCATTGAATCTTATTAATCGCTATATATTATTCACGGTATACTTACTATACGATAAACTGTGTTCTAATTTTTTAGTATACCGTATACTAGCGATCCACAGTTGGCAGTAGGTGGACAAAATGGAAAAAATTTTAGTTACCTAATCTTGAAAACTTATTTAATTTTAATATCTATATATATATATATTAAGAACAATTTATTGATAATTTATTTACATTAAATCCCTTAGTTACCAGGACTCTGAGCATTTGAATGTTGAAATATAAAAAAAAAAAAAAATTATAAATAATTTCCTAATAATTTCGTTTATATAATTAAATAATTTCGTAAATATAATTAAATAATTTCGAAAAAAAGTAATTTCGGTAACATCAACGTTGTGTGATATTTTAATTACATTTTCTTTTTTATAATAAAAAATTAGTACATGTTAATTTAAAGTATTTAAAGATAGGAAAAACCATTGTGTGAAATAAATTTGTCATAGCATGTTATCTCAGTTATACTTTGAAAATCGCAGATTAAAAAAAAGTCTTCAAGAAATTTTTTTTGCAGCACTCCAACAAATAATTGCCACAATTTGCCATGTGCTGTCTTACATTTATTTGAGCTATACGACGCTTCAACCAAGTTTCCATTGATTGCTCGTCCCCTTAAATCCCCGTTTAGATTTTATATATGTTTGAACTTGGTTGCTATGGTACTTATTTTTGCAAAGCAACAACCTATTTTTACATTAACGTTGTTTTAACAATATTTTATTTGCGCAAAGTAAACAATATTGGGGGTATTTATTAAAATGAGTTCCTCGATTCTTATAAGATCAAATTTTTTTTGGTTGCTATAGATGCTTTACTTTGCATAGCATAGCAACAAAATATTTTCGGTTGTTTCTAGTAATTTAATTACTAGCACTAACAGTAATTTAATTACTTTTAATTTTAATTACTAACACTTGTAGTAACTTATTTACTTACACTTGTAGTAACTTAATCATTAGCAAGAATTGGTAGTCCATGCGGCAAATATATTATATTACTAAACTTTTAAATACAAAATATTTGTCATAAGAATTATTTAGATATGGTTTTTTTAAACTTAGACATTCATATCTTTCTCCAAAAGAACAATCTTAGTATTTTAAAACAAAATATTACTGAAGATATATTGAATTATTCAGCCAAAAATTTAAAGACGTTGATTTTAGGCATGCTGTTCAACAATTCGTTTACTTGTATACAAAAAAGTGGAATTGTGCAAACTATACTGTCAAAAACTTTAAAAAGAAGTTTGTGAATTGGCTTAATAAACTTTTAATTGTCAGAAAAAAAGATAATAAACCAACTGCAAGTAGACGTGGTCGAAAACCAGTTACATTTGATGATAAATCTAATAAAACTAAAAATGGCGTTTATCTGGCTTACTTGAATCTCATTTATCCAATTAATTATTTTTTGCTGCTTGTAAAATATTAAGAGATGAATCTATTATTATTGCTGCCAAGAACGTTTGAAATATTTCAAATACAGATAAAGCAAGTAAATATTTAGACGAAGCTAGTAAATATTTAGACAAAGCATTGGTTTTAATAATTGATGCCAATCTGACAAAAGCTTCCTATCAATTGATTAGAAGTAGAGCCTTGAAAAAAGAATATAACATCTACCCAGCTTAAAACGATTTCAGTGATTCAAAATTGTAATGTTATCCTGCAAATATAACAGTGGAGGAATATTCAGCTTCAGTTACTTTAAAAGATTTAATGATTCATACTTTGCAAAGAGTCTGTGCAGTTCAGGAAACCTGTGCTGAGGCACTTTTGAACGACAAAGCAATAAAAAGAATGAAACTCCCGTTTAAGGCTGGTTTTGATGGTGCCACTGGCTAAAGCATTTATAAACAAGTTTTATTAGAACCTCACATGAACAGAGATTTAATGCGTGAAGAATTTTTATTTATTACTTGTCTAGTCCCATTGGATTTGACTGGATTTAACAACAGAAACAAAAAGGTGTCCAATTGGAGAAAGTAAAAGCCGTCATCCACAGCCTATTGTAGACCCATAAGATTTGCATACAAAACGGAATCCAAGGAATCTGTGATTAAAGAAGATCAGTACATTGAAAGTGAGATAAAAAGCTTGGATATGATTTTATTAGAGGTTTGCAATTCTTCTGTTAAAGTGTATTGTATTATTGAACTCACAATGATTAGTGGGAAGGTTCAAACGATATTATCCGAAAAAACTAACCCATACCAATGCTGTTCAGTGTGTGGTGTCTCTCCAAAAAAAAATGAATTGTCTTGATATCCTTAATATAGATTATACTAACAGAGAGTTCAAATGTAGTCTTTCCAGTCTTTATGCATGCATTCGATTTTTTGAGATGGTTTTGCACATTGCATATGAAAAAGAAACAGAAAAGTGGTAAGCAAGATCTAATGAGCACAAAGAAAAAGTATCTGTTGCTAAACAAAAGATTCAGCTGATTTTACGAACAAAATGGGACTTGCTGTTGATTTCTCTAAAAGTGGTGCTTCTGTAACAAGCAACGATGGCAATACTTCAAGGCATGCTTTTGCAGCATATGAACAAACATCTGAAATTCTTGGTATTGATCAAAACCTTATATTCATATTTTACATTTTCTTGATAACACAATATTTAGGATATGAAATAGACTGTTTAAAATTCAAGAATTATTGTTTTAACACTATTAGACTATATGTGTTCCTTTATCAATAGTACTACATGGCTCAATCTGTGAACATAGCGCACATACATGGACATGGAATAATTAAAATCTTTACATTACCCATCGAACTTATGTCAGAGGAAGCTCAAGAGGCTAGAAGTATTGGTGCTCTTTACAGTTTCACAAAAATAATGCTATTGCTTTAGCGGTTTTCAATAATATTCATGTAAAGTCATTTGAAAGATATGTCTATGACTACTTTTAACTCTACTGAAGATGCAAAAAGCTTTTTAGTATATTATTTTATTAGTGCCCTATAACCAACATAAAAATATTTAGTACACCATGAAAATCGAAAATGAAAATAACACACTAAACTTTCTTGACTAACTATTTATTAACAATAAAATTAGTACGTACGATTTTATATAGCCATAACTATCGTCCAAATTAAATCTAACGCCGTTATCCAAAAATATAAACGGAGTTTCAAAAATTCAAAAATATTAATACTCTGATAATAATATCAAACAAGAGTTATTACTTCTAATTGATGTTTTTGTACAAAATGGTTTTAAAAAAACAAGCCTGGAAAATATTATAAAAACCACTAAAGAAAATTTACATGATAAAAAACAAAATATTCGTTTCTGCAATTTCTCCCCCCCCCCCCTTTTTTTTTTTAATTTATTGATGATTATGATAGAGAATTTTATGCTGATTAAGAATCGTATAAAAACATAGGTCTGAAAATCAACAGAAAGTAGTCTAATTCGCTGTTGAAGTTAAAAAAGTTACACTAAAAAACGTTAATATTCGTCATTTTTTTCGTACTCCACAGTTTGTAGATTTTTGACCTAACCCCAACGAAAACACCCGGAAAAATCCTTCTGAGGGATGATAGTACATACCAATAGGAGTTCCTAGCAATAAATCTTAAAATCAGGGATTTCTGTCCGTGGGACTTTTTTGCGTTTAAAGTTCTAAATTAGAGTGAAAGTTAGTTTTCTTTATTTTCCGAATTCAATTATTAGTTTTACAAAAAACTTTATAAAACAAAAAATGTTCTACATAAAACTCTAAACAACTCTTATCTTATTTAAATTTTCCAAAATTTGATTAGTTTTCCTTGAAAAAACATTTTTCTATAAGTTCGAACATTCTTCTTCAACTTCATTGGGTTTGGCTCGTTCTCACTTGATTCTTTGACATTTTTGTTCTTTCTTGTTACCTTTCCTTTAGTTCTAGAGGAAACTGGAAAAAAAAGCTTTGGATTATTCTTTGAAATCATTTTTGATCTGGGTTTTCCCCCAAATTTACTTTTTTTTTAAGATGCAACTAAGCAATCTGTAGCTATAACTTACCATTGACTTGCTGAGACTAGATTTTTTTGCTATTGTATTCAATGACACAAGAGATGAGATGCTTGGAATAATCAGGATTCTCTGGATTTCTTTTGTATCTGTCCCAGAAGGGCTTGAAATTTGAGTGAAGAGCCTCAGTTGCTTGTTCGCTGAAAAGTCCTAGTCCCATATTTTTTCTCTTGATGAACTGAGGAACATGATGAAAGACAGCATGTACTTTGGGAGTAATAGAGACTGGAAGATTAATGTAGCTCTGTTTAAAGCTTTCAATTTTTGCTTCAAAATCAGGATCCAAAGTGGTTCCAAAACAAGATGTAACAACATCTTTGAACAGAGACAATGTTTGAATAAATCCATCGGCCTGTTTGAAGTGCTTTTGCTCTGCAATTTGCTTCAGGCAATCTAATCCTCTCAGCAGCTTAATGCAATCATTTCCATTAAAATGGCCCTCATGGAATGGTTGAATAGAAAGGTGCAGTGTGGTTGGCCATTGCTTTGCATCTGGCTAAAGATCGTAGAGGTTTTTGAAGAGATGGTTGACCACACTAAGTAGATGAAGCTCCATAGGTGGAATGGCTTCCAGCACAAGCATGTCATCATAAAAATCAAGCAAAGGCAGATAAACAACATTTTTGAAATCTCTCGACTTGCGAATGTCACCGCCTGATTTCATGAACTCTGCGAATTGCTTCCGAATTTGACCGAAGGTTCTTGGATGGCCACATCTGATGAGGTTTGTGTTCTCTGCCTCACACCAGCAGCAAGGGTGTTTGCTACTATGTGATTGAATTCAGGGCCGTAACGAGCCAATTTTGCGCTTCGGGCAGAATGAGAAAATTGCGCCCCCTCAAAAAAATAAAAAAAATAAAGAAGAAAATTAAACAAAAAAAAAAATTTATTAATCACAAAATTTATCACATCAAGTTATAAGTAAAATTTGTCATTAAGTTTGCACAAACTTTAGTTCAATGTCACTTTTTTGGCTTTTCTTGAGGCAAATTCACTAATGACATCATCAAAATCAATGTTGTTTGCCACTTCATTTTCAATTGAAATTATAGCCAAACTAGATTAACGTTCTTAGCCCATTGTTGACCTCATATAGTTTTTTATGAGCTTAAGTTTACTGAAACTTCTCTCACACGTAGCAACTGTGACTGGTATGGTGAGGAAGATGCGAATAGCAATTGCCGTGTTGGGATAAGCATCGGTCAAAGAATATTTATGAATGAGCTGCAAAATGTTAATCGGGCTAGATTTTTCAAAGTTGTCCATCATTGTGGCAGCTTGATATTTAAATCTTGCCATTTCTGACTGGAAATCGGAAGAATCTAAATCTGCCTTGTCAATTTGAGATAAATTTGCAGCATTTATCTTGAGTTCATCCACTGAACTTTTAGAGAGTGAATGCCCACTGAGGAAGTCAAAATCAGAGGATATAGCAAACATATCCTCAAACCGCCACTCAATTTGTGTAATAATGCTGTCAAACACAAGGTTGGACTGAGATCCAAATTCTGTTTCTGCTGTGAGAAGGTGAGAGTCATCTTTAGCTTCATAAAGTGACATCTGTTTCACTTTGCGCTTCCTCTTGATTGGAAAGCCACCATCAATTCCGCTCTGGTTAGCTTTTTCTGTGACATCTTTGATAATGTTGTCCACCTCAATATCTCAAAGATTCTGAATGGAAGCCTTCAAATCATTCTTTTTTTTTGCGGCAATGTCAATTAAAATGGTTTTTGATTGAAGCAGTTTGTTTTCCCGGTCAATTAGAGAAAGAATTTGACACCAGAAATCCAACAAACACAAAAAACTGAAATCAATTTGAATGAGAAGTTCTTTTGCACTGCTAACTGTGACAGCATTTGTCATGGGATTGTGGATAATGCAAGGGGAGGGCAGGTTGGAAGGTTGCCCCGTGCGCCACTCTGATTGGGGCGCCAAAAAGAGGAAAAATGATCCCGCAATGAACTTTAAAGATGCAGCATCTGATATGAAAATGTTGGAAAATTATCTCAAAGAATTTCGTGATCATTTGTGCCAAAATGCAATTGAGTATAACAAGGGCAGATGTATGGAATGGGGAATTAAAGTTGAGTGGATAGTATGGCGACGGTGAATAATGCCAGGTGAAAAGGCTGACATAGTGGCCTCTCTGCTAAAGATGAAGTTAGCAGAGTTTTGAAAATGATATTTGGATTGTTTCAAACAGAACAAACAACTCGCTTTAAACGATTAAATGATCTCAATGAAAAATTTGGATTCCTTGCTCGATGTGAGAATATTACCAAAGAGGGATGGTGATGAAAATCAAGAAAGTTTGCAGAAACATTGTTTGGATCTGGGAAACTTTTACAGTACAGATATCAGTGGAGTAGAATTATTGGCTGAAATCACAGACTGTCAGATGCTGCTTAAATCTCGTGGCGACCCAATATCAACAACTCCGCTGGAATTACTTTCATTTATTTTGTCATACGGAGATGACATTTTTCCAAACTTATGCATTGCATTACAAATCTTGCTCACAATTGCAGTGTCAATAGTCAGTTGCAAACGTTCCTACAGCAAGTTGAAGCTTATTCTTTCATATCTATGAGCTTCAATGGGGCAACAATGTCTAGTTAATTTAGCAATCTTTAGTGTTGAAGATGGCTTGAACCTTTCCAAAAAACGTAATCATGAGTGGGGAAACCTCAGCAGCATGAACACCATCAAGATTTAAAGTGTGAGCTGCGCATGGAACAAATCTTGCTGACTCATCAAGAGAATGGATGTGAGCTTTGACGCCATTGTATTTTCCAGACATATTGGCTCCATTGTCATAGTCTTGGCCCTGGCAATCGGAAATGTTTAGACTATCTTTCTCCAATTTTTCAGTTATCTCTGTTGCAAGAGCTTTTCCGGTTTTTTGGTGAGATTCAATGAAGTCCACAAAGTTTTCCTTAATTGTGTAGGTTTCATCACTGATGTGGACATACCTGATAATCTGAGTCATCTGCTCTTTGTGGGAGGCATCTGTATTGCAGTCAAACAGAACAGCGTAATATTTAGCTTCTTTGATGTTTGACAAAATTTCGTTCCTGACTTTCTGCCTAAGTAACTCAATCAGCTCATTTTGAATTCGAGGAGAAAAGTAGGTTGTTGTGGTTTTTTTTGTTTTAACGGACGCAATGCCACTGTTTTGTTGAACGATGTCTTCTGTTGTTTCCCGAAGGACAAGATTGTTTTTGGCGCAGAACAAAATTGCATTAACAATTAATTTCAAGATGTCTGTCCATTTTTTCATCTCTCCACTGATAACTCTCTGCAGATCAGAATCCATGTCTTTCCTTCCTTTCAGCTGTGCCTGAAAGCTGGGCATTTCCATCTTCCTTGTTGGTTCTGAATCACTTGTACAAAATTCTTTTTGACTTTGGCTGATGAAAATCTCCTCTTCATTTAATTTCAAATGATGATCTAATAGTCTAATATTGGATCTGTTGAATTATCATTAACTTCAATACAAATATCCTCTGAATAAATTTGTTTTTCCACTGAGATTGTTACCAACCACTTTTTGAAACAGTTTTGTTGTTTCTCGTCACTTTCTTGGCGCTGTTTTCTTTTTTTCTTAAATTCAGCACCAGATAATTTTTCGGTTCGATTCATAATAGAATCATAATGTTCAAAAGTTATCAAAGGTATGTTAGTGTTAAAGGGCGCTCTTTTGTTCAGTAAATGAGCTTTAATATTTAGGAGTTTGTGTCAAGAGGCGGAATTTTAATTAATTTTTTTATCAACAGCAGCAACGCCGTGAAAATTTGTTTCATAAACTGATTATTGTTTTTTTAATTTATGTAAGTTTGCGCCCTCTCAATTTTGATGCCTCAGGCCGCGGCCCGGCCAGCCCCGCCCTTGGTACGGCCCTGATTGAATTCCACAGAGAATGTTAGCAAGCTTCAAATCACAGGGAATAACCAAAGAGTCTAGCAAAGACTTCTCATAGATTTTGATGAGACCAAAAATCTGCTTGACATTTTGGTAAGTTTCAGGTGTGTCTTGAGAGAGAGCAACAAGTATTTGCTGCTTGACACTTGTTGCTTTGGCTGAAAGTGGAGAAGTTAGTTTTATGTTTTTTTGAACAGGACTTTGTGGCTCCAACTCATTCTTTTCCAGTTCGTTGTGAGTGAAACTGACCTTCAAAAATGATCCACCTCCATCTATTCCCAGCTTCAAGATGACTGAATCTCCCAAGTTTCTTGAAACTTGTACGTTGACACTGAGTTCAATGAGACCTCCCTGGTCTGGTTGTCTTCTGACAGGTTCATGCTGCTTATTGTAAAGTGGTCTGCTACTTTTTGTCCTGCCTGAGCAAATTTCAGTTGAAAGTTGGGTTCTACCAACCGTAAGGGACTGATTTGATTCAAAGTGGAGCCAAGCTTTCGCATACCATTATTGGAGAGTCCAGTGTTTTGCTGAATGTGTACCATATTCTGAGTAGAAAGCGGGATTGTGAACAGCTGTTGTGCTACTGATGCCCCTCTTCGCAGTGGAATGGCTTTGCCTCCAGCTTGTTGAGTTAGACGAATTGTTCCATTAGGAGATGAATCTTTTGAACCAATAACTGCTGAAGCTACTAGCTCTGCGCCCTTTCCATCAGCTTCAGCAATTTTTTTCAAATTTTTATGGCGAGTCCCCGGTGTGCAGTTGTGAGGGAGTCCACGACCAATTAATGAAAGACAATTGGTGCATCTCTTTTCAACGCTCTGGTTTTCAGGCTTGATTGATTTTTCAGAGGAGTCCTCAAGTTTGTTCAGAGGATGTTGCTCCTTTTCTCTCAGTTTACCTATTTGGCAGATCAAACAATCACAAATAAGTGATGAGCGAGTTGAAGGCTTTTTTGAGATGTTCTGAAAGTTGAAAAGTGTTGGAACTTTTTTTATGGAGCCATCCAATTTTCCAAGTTGAAATCTGCAGTTGACACAAATTCCTAATGGAAACCTGTCATCATTGAAGTCTAAATCAGGTTCAATGAATTGAAGTATCTTTTCCTTTGCTGCAACTGTCAGTTCTCTATCACTTTTTTTCATGCACACAACATATACAGATTTTCTGCATTCATCATGTGTTTTTGATGCATTAGGCATTTTGATGAGATGAGATCGTCAAAAAATCGTTTTTCAGTGTGACACGATGGTTGTAAAAGATATTTTTTCAGCGTGACATTATGGTAGACAAAATGCCAATTTTTTGTCTCGAATTTTGAAGGTTAAAAACGCGTTTTTGTGAAAATATTAATAAGATAAGAGTTGTTTAGAATTTTATGTAGAACATTTTTTGTTTTATAAAGTTTTTTGTAAAACTAATTATTGAATTCGGAAAATAAAGAAAACTAACTTTCACTCTAATTTAGAACTTTAAACGCAAAAAAGTCCCACGGACGGTAATCCCTGATTTTAAGATTTATTGCTATGAACTCCTATTGGTATGTACTATCATCCCTCAAAAGGATTTTTCCGGGTGTTTTCGTTGGGGTTAGGTCAAAAATCTACAAACTGTGACTCGGTCATAATTAAAAACATTCTCATGGTGAATTTAAAAAGCCTGGTTTCTATCAACAATGTAAAGCAAAACTGTTAAAAAATGCCGAGCGCATTATTTTCTAATTTATATCTGGCTGAAACCTTAACCCTGTCCCAAATCATGTACGTTTAATTGCGCCAATCCCTATTTGTCAGTCGATGTATGTGCATTTAGTTGTGCTAATCCCTATTTGTCAGTCGATGTGTGTGCATTCGATTGAGCCAATCCCTATTTTTCAGTCGATGCATGTACATTTAAAAAGCAAAATCTTCAACTAATTTTTAAAAAATTAATTAAAATATATAAAAATATATTCATAAAAACTTTTAACTTAATTATAATTTAATTTTGACTACAACAAAAATCGGGTTGCGTAATTAAAAAAAAGATTTTCTAAAAGTTGATTTCAAAATGTAAACTTTGACGTAAAGCGTTTTTAAAAAATGGCGAGTATTAGAGTTTTTAAGTGTAATTTTTTAAACTTCAACAGCGAATTAGAGCACTTTTTGTTAATTTTCAGACCTATGTTTTTATACGATTCTTAATCAGCATAAAATTCTCTATCATAATCAGCTATATAAAAAAAAGGGAGAGGAGGGGGCTGAGGGGAAACTGCACCAGCGCCATATCTTGACCGTGGATTCCAGGAATAAGCGCGAAATTAGAAAAAGTTTTCAAAAAAGCAGATTACGCACCAGTGTTAAAATCACCAAAAAATTTTCAATGTATTCTTACCACAATAAATAAGCCTCCTTTTCCAATAAATTCTTAACCAGGTGTGTACAAACTTGAATGCTCCTGCAAAATGTTCTATTGGTGAATCAAGATTAAAAATCAAAATTGAACATTCTTTAATTATCCCATCAACATTTATGTTCGACTGCATGCTACAAATTTTTCAACTTGAATATTATTATTATTTTTTTGGTTTAGATATGGTCGAAAAAACGTTTTATTTCTAACTTGGTTTGGTTATCTACTTATTTCTTTTGCGGCAGCTTTTGTTAACAACATATGGGTTTTTGTCACCATTCAGTTTATAAATGGCATTTTTAAAGGTGGTGTGTTTGTAATCTTGTTTGTTTTGATAAATGAATTACTTGGCCCAAAATACAAAATTTACTCTCATTTTCTCTGGTGTGCCTATACACTTGGGCTATGTTTGCTACCAGTTCAAGCATGGCTTTTACAAAATTGGCGCATATTTATAATTTTGGTTTCTGCCCCATATCTAATATTGATAGTTAGCTACAAGTAAGTTCTATTTCCTTGTGCTTCGTTTTGTTAGATTTTTGTTTAATGTTTTGTTAATTTTTATTTTCCTTACTGACTAAGTATTTACTGAATATTTAATTCAATAAGAATTAAAAATGTTAAAAAATTACAAATTTTAAGCGTGTGAGTTTATTTGATTACACGGGTAAGGATTTAATTTTATAAAGATGTTCTTTGTAGTTAGGTTTGGTTAATGGTTTTGGAGGTCTTGATTAGTATTGACATAGATAAAGCAGATGACCAGAAAAAAATTGGAAACTGTTGGAGTAATAACTATCTTATATATTTATATCATGGATGCAGAGTCCCAAAAGAACTCTGGCTTTATATCTTATTGTAAAACTCCGGGTTCTAAAATCGGTTGTTCCTCTAACCTAAAAGTCTTTATTTTATCCCCATTAGTAGTCCATAAGTTTTTTCATGTTTTTAAAGCCACTGGATACCAAAAACTAGGAAGTAGTAATCTTTTTGTGACTTTCAAATCCGAAGTCCTTTTTGGGACTCTGGATCCCTAATTTAAATAATAATAATAGTAATAATAATAACAATAATAACAATAATAATTAGAGATTAAAGTGCCATCATTTGCAACAATCGCAATAATGATGAAGTAATTCAGGAGCACTGAGAAAGTTTACTATAAGCGCCTACAAAAAGTTTGTATTTTAGTCTTTTTTTTCCAGTTTTGCAAACAAAGTAGTTTCTGTTTTGTTTGGGTTAGCAAAAGTCCATTTTCTAAAAACCATTTTGTGACTACATTATCACATTCAGTGAATGTTATCTTCCACATATTGTTGATGATTTGTGTCATGTTTATCAATAATTTGATATACGAGTGAAACAAGCATCAAAAATAAAAATGGACCTAATACACTGTATACCTTGTGGTACTCCTGTTGAACTCATCGACAATCTAGACTTTGTTAAGCTTATAGAAACAAAGGGTTTTCAAGAGTGCAAGTATGATGTCAACCATTTTAGTGCAATATCTGTGACATCAAATTCATCTTTTATATGAGCAATGAGCAGGTGATTGATTGTATCAAATGCTGATTGTATCAAATGTCCAGAGAGAGGAGAATAGTGGTTAAAGCATCATCAATGTTTTACAGGATGTCATTGCATATCTTTAAGAGTGCTGTTTCTGTTGAGTGATTAGAGCTAAAAACAGATTGAAAAAGATTGAAGTTTGCAGTTGAAGTTACATGTGGAAGAAGACAAGTTAAATCAAGCTTTTCAAGAATTTTGGATATAGTATTGAGATTTGATATGGGGCGCAGATCAGTGAGTTTAGATACTGTTGTTCTGATATTTTGGGAATTGGTGTAATTGAATGAGACTGGGAAAATTTAGATATGAATGAGAGGTCAGCAAGGTGAGCTATAATTGGACCAAATAATTCTGAGCATGATTTAAGAATTTTTGTTGGAATAATATTGAGGAGTGATGTCTTAGGTTTGAGAGATTTGATTACATGCAAAACATCAGTGGAAGTGACTGTACCAAATGTAAAAATATATACAGAGGGAGATTGCTCCATAATAAAATCAGATTTTGAGATTGTGGCAAGTCTTTCTTAAACATTTTTTGCTTGCAATATAGTTTGCTTGCAAAATATTGACTTATTGTGTTACATTTTGCTTCTGGTATTGTTTAATTAGAGTTAGAATTATTTCAATGAAGTATTTCTTTAGCAATAATCCATGTTTCTTTTTGATTACCATGTAATGAGTTAAGTTTGGTGAATTGCTTTAGATGCTTCTTCATCTGATAAATTACCAGTTTTTCTATAACGACGCTCTAATTTACAACGTAGTAGCAACTTTTATGCATGTTCTTCCTTCAGCTCCTTATTTCTGTATGAGGTCAGAGTGCCAATCTAAGTTTGCTTTTGTGTTTAGTGTGTATATATATATGTACATTTTGTTTAATGTTTTTTTTCTATACTTGTATGGTTTAGACTGCCATTTTCTTATTTAAATATGGCATTAATAAGTCAAAGCAATTTCTTGTACAATTGGATGCACCTGTTCTGTATATTATGATTGAGGATTTTTATTGTGATACTTCCACCTAGAAGAAGATGATAGAAGATGGAGATGATAGAAGATGATAACTTAGAAGAAGAAGAATGATGAATGAAGAATGATAGAAGAATGAAGAATGATAGAAGAAGAAGATGATAGAAGATGATAACTTAGAAGAAGATGATTGTCATAAGTATTTTTCCTATCCTTACTTATCTTTACCCACAATTAAATTATGAATTTTATATTAGAGTTTTCCTTCTTTTAAGTTGGTTTCACTACAGCTTTAGAGTTTTTCCTTCTCTTAATGTGAAATAAGTATTATTGTTATAATATTATACAATGCAATATCTTATTTTAAATTATTATTTTATGTTAACTAAATATAAAAAGCAGCATTTTATTGTAAGTTATCATTATATGCTAATTTTAAAAAAATATTAGATTTTAAAGCATAAAAACATTTAAAAAAACTGTAAAAGCAAAACAATTTGATAAAATTTTTTTTTTTATTTCCAGATTTGTCCCTGAGTCTGTGGTTTGGCTTCATTCTAAGAAACGAAAAAATTCAGCAGAAAAAATTCTTTTTGATATAGCAAAATTTAATAAAAAAGCGGGTTTTGAAATTAAACTTTTAAGTTGTTCTATTGATCCAGATGAAGACAAGAAAACTTCATTAAAATATGTATTCACTCCATGGACTGTTTGTTTATCTACTACATTGCAGGTTCTTATTTGGTAAGAAATGCATATTTAAAGTTGTTTTACTTTCTAATCTTAATTCAAGTTTTTGTTTTATATCCTAGACATTCATGCCATATTTGGTTAGCACCTTAAATATTCTTGGCAGATTTAGTCCTTAAAGTGATTGTCCATAAATTGTCACCTGATAAGGGGGGGAGCGGGGGGTGATGATTTGTTACAAATAGAGGGTATCTGTTTTTGTGAGACAACAAATTTATTTATTTTTAGCTTTAAATCTAGAAAAACTTTCTTTTGATTAAAAGAGTGCCCAGGCAAACATAAACCCTACAATCCATAGCTACAGTGTTATTGATGAAAATATAATTAATTTTTTTATATATATATTATTGCAGATATATGGAGTTATTTACATTACAAATTACAAATTTCCAAATGCTTTTGGTGATTTACAACAATGTATATACAGTGTATAAACAATTAGGCATATCACTATTTCTTTGTTATCACTTTTAGTTATTTTCTCAACTTTTTTTTCTTATTTTATTTTACTTATCTTTAATATACATCATGTATTTTTGCCTAATATATATATATATATATATATATATATATATATATATATATATATATATATATATATATATATATATATATATATATACTTAACAAGGGGTCGAAATAGGTGCCTGATATCATGTCATTTTGTTAGATTGTGGCAACCAACCATCACTCATTTTGTTGAAAATTTGTACCTAGGTTGGTTTCCTTATTTAGGCAGGACCTAGGGCCAATATTTAGCACCTATAATGACCTCTTTACCTGATAGGTTACCTAAGGTTAGCCGTAATGTTTTTTTAGCAATGTTTTTGTTAACACGGTTAACAAATGTTTTCTTACTTTTAATTAGGGGTGTACTGGAATGGAAAATTCCAGCTAGAACCGGATTTGTCAAAAAAATTTGGCTGGAATTCCCGCCAAATTTTTTTTCAATTTTAAGTTAAAATAAAAGCCTGTCATGTGGCTGATATATGTTCGAAACTCATAATCAGAGGCAATTCTATAAATAAAATGAGGGGGCTGAATCCTTAAAAAGTTCTAATTCTTTTTAAAAAAAAGTTCTTCAAAACTAAAATTCACCCAACTGAAATGCTTAAAATACCCAACAAGCTGACTATATTGCTCAAAAATCTTTAAGTCTTATGCTATTGCAATCATCAGGTAAATTACAAATGAAGTTTTTTCATTAAAAATTTTTTATTTAAATGGAACTAGTTACATAAAACTATACAGAAAAAGCTATTGTTACTATCACGTGTATTTCAAAGAAACACCTGAATTAATTTAGTCTATCCTTAAAAGAGCCCCTGCATACAACAATACAACAAAAAAATGTTTACTTTGTTTATATGAAAAACTAATAACTTACTTTATAAAAATGCCAAAGAGCTACCAAATAAAAAGTAGAGTTGATTTCCAAATGTCACCACAAAAATAAATTTCTATTAAGCAACCACAAACCTGATGGTTAGATAACAATAGTTTTTTTCTATATAGTTTTACGTAGCTAGTTCCATTTGTATATAATTATTTTAATGAAAAATTATATTTGTATTTCACTTGATGATTGCAATAGGATAAAACTTAATTTTGTAAAAATCATGTAGTTTTATTTTATAAACATATATATATATATATATATATATATATATATATATATATATATATATATATATATATATATATATATATATATATATATATATATAACCTGTTTCATTAATCTGATTCTTGTCTAATTTTAATGACATGTTCTTTTATTATTTTGGTATTTTAAGTTTTTAACTGTATAATATTTATATTTAAAATTAATTCTTTGTTTTCTATTTTCAATTTAGGTTAAAATAGAAATATTTGCTGTAAAGGCATCCTATATTTTTGAAATACTTAAAATTTAAGTAACATTTATAAAAATGTCTTCATTCTCCTCATTTGTATGGAAATATTTTATACATATATAAATACATATGATGAAGCTAAACAAGAAGAACAGACAAGGGAAAAAAAAACACAAAAGCTGAAACACCACAAGAAACAAAATTAGAAGCAATAAAGTTACAGATGCAAACTAGCATAAATGATTTTGTTTATAAAAATGTTTGGAACATAAACGATTTGCGCACCTCCAAAGTTAATTAAAAAATAATAAATTTTATTGTGATGGACAATTAACCTTTTTCTGTAGTTGAAGATCAGTGGTTCATTGAAGTGGTTGCTCACTTGCAACCACAGTACCTCATTCTAATTAGAAAGTTTTTTAAGGAAACAATGCTACCATTATCATATGAAAAATGAAAAACTGTTGTACTTAATGACATTTCTGCAGCTAATTATATTTCATTTACAAAAGAAATTTGGACAAATACCCATAGTAATGATGCATTTATATTATTGACTGCGCATTGGATCACAGAAGATTTTATTAGAAAGGATTGTGTGCTACACTGTAAGTATTTTCCAGAGTCCCACAATTCAATAAATATTTCAAGTTTGTTTAATGCGATGCTAGTTGATTGGGAAATTTTGAAAAAAAAAATATGGTCCTTTATGACAGTGCTCACAACATCAACCCTTGGAGTTAGGATTGGCATTCGGCAATGCAGACCTAACTGCCGACCTTGTTTCTATGTTTTCTAGTTAGACCTTTGTATCAAATAATTTTTGCCAACCTGGTGCCAACCTCAAAAAGATTCCTAATTCCGAGGGTTGCAAGATGCTACTTGGAATTGTCTTGATGGAATCCCTAGGCTTTTCATGTTTTATTCATCAGCAGATGAATAAAACATAAGATGCCTAGGGATGATAATCTTATCAAAGATTCCCTTTTTTATCAGGTTGCAGTATATGACATGATGAAGAAATGCAGAAGCAACTGTACTCATTTTAACCATTCAAGTTTGGCGTGCACCAAATTAAAAAAATACAGAAAGAATTAGATTCCAAAATCTCAACACCTTTATTATTAATCCAAGATGTTCCAACAAGATGGAACAGTACATATTTAATGTTGGATTGAATTGAGACTCTCAAAAGATCTATACTATTTTACACAGCAGACCACCCTCATTTATTAAATTTAATGTTAAGTTCAAGTGAATTGGAGTTAGTTGAAAATGTATTGGGACTTTTACAACAATTTTTTATGATTACTGATACCGTTAGTAAATCAAAATCAATGTTGTCATCAGTAATTAGCTATATTCATGCATTATATAACTTTCTCAGAAGCCTTACAGATGATTCTATAGTCCAACCAATGAAGAAAATGCTAAGAGAGTCTATTGAAAAAAGATTCATAAGTAATGTTCCATTAAATGGTCACTTTAATGTACTAATGAGTAAGGTACATGTTTTTTCCCCAGCTGTTGATCCAAGGTATAAACTGTCATATTTCCCTGATGAGCAAAAACATTTGGCTAAAAGTTGGCTTTTCTCTGATATAAAGGATCAGTATTAAAATGGCAGAGTGATAATAAAGATTTCTATCCTAATATATGCTGTATAGCAAGAAAACTTTTATCTACCCCTGCTTCATCTGTGTATTCAGAGAGACTTTTCTCAGAGGCAGGTAACACTTTTGATAAAAAAAAAAGCCAGGTTGTTGCCCAAAACTGAGGAGCAGCTCTTATTTTTGCACCACAATATTCCGAAATTTCCAGAAATCCTTAAATAAGTGTTAATATAAAATAAAATTATGCTATGTTTGTTTAGAAACTTGTATTTTTTACTTAAGTTTATGTGCAGTTGTCTTGTAGGATGATGCTTATGTTGCCCTGTAGGACAATGATTTTTGATTTAGTTGACAATGTTTTTATTTTTAACTTTATTTATTTTTTAACGTGACCACATCTTAACAAAAAAAGTGGAAAAAGAAATTCCGGCATATCGGCCTTAATTATTGTAATTCTGGCTGGAACTGGAATGAACTAAAAATCACAAATTCTGGTCGGAATTCCTGTAAATCCCTACTTTTAATCATTTTAATAAAAAATTTCAATCTGAATAGCAGATTGCAAAAGCAAGACAATTTTTATGTTTTTATTTTTATAGACGTGAAGCATCTATAATAGGTGGTGAAGATTTTGTTTTTCAGCAAGATAATGCTAGCATTCATACAGCTAAGATAGTAAAGGAATATTTCAACAGCAGTAAAATTGAAACACTGAAGTAGCCAGCTAGATCTCCAGACCTGAACATTATTGAGAATGTTTGGGTACAGCTGTCACATATAGTTTTTAAAGTGGTAAATAATATAGTTCACTAGCTGACTTGAAACCATCCATTGCATCTGCATGGGATGCAATTGACATTTTGTACATAAAAAGTTGTATTATTCTTTACCTTCTAGAATGATTGAAGTGATTCAAAAAAATGGTAAAAGTACCCATTATTGATTGTTTAAAATTGAGATGTCTTTTTATATAAATGACAATTTATATGAATTTTTTCCAAAAGTTTCTTATGATTTACTAACTAAAAAAACAGTTTTTTTTAAATAAAATACGAGTAAGATTTAAAAAAAATTTTTTAAATGTTGTTTAGTTACGTAATCCTTTTGCTCTCATTTACTATAGCAGTTAGTTTTTAAATATAAATGTATAGTAGAGTTTTATAAATGTTTTTGGGGTGTCTTATTATTATGTCGCGCAGTGTAAAATTTAGATTCAATAACAGAATTGAAAAAAACGATAAAATATTGTGTTTATCTTAAAAAATTTTAAACATTCCTCAATGTTTAAATAAAAGTTGGTACACTTGACGTATGTTTGTCTGTTAATCTTGTACTAAACGTTTGTTGATTGGTCTTATCCTGGGTGATATCAAAAATTTTTTTTTTGAAACTAACAAGTATTTTTCATCCATTAAAAAAAAATCTGCTTGAGCAAAAAAATATTTGAAGACTAGAGCTCCTGTTGCTCTTTCAAAAGTTATGTAGTAAACTGAATCGATACTGCAGTGGCATCCAGAAAAATAAAGAAAAATAAAACCGTCAAATTCATTTTTGCAAAAAAAATTCAATTTCAAAAAAAGTAAACAAGAATTTAAAGAAAGAAAAAAATAAAAATGCATGAAGTATAAAAAGATAAAATATCAAAATTAAGCAAATAGATTAAGGAAGCAATAAAATAGATATAGGAAAAAAAGTTTATTGATTAAAAATAGTGATGTGCCAGGTACCCAGTTTGGACCCGGCCATTTTATTGCAGTACCTGGCATTGAGTATTTTGAAAGAAATTTTTAATAAACATTAACCTAAAGTGCTGTAACTATTCGTTTAAGTGGTACTTTAAGTTGTGTCAAAATATTATTAACATGATTGCTTTTAGTTTGAACTTCAACCAATAAACTTCTTGTTATAATTCTAAGAGTGTTATGGAATCAACAACCACAAAGCCCTATTTACTCAATATAGATGTGTCTCACTTGAAATATTTTTTAAAATATATTTTTAAAAAATAATCAGATTATATTGCACAAAAGAAACTGAAATAAAGAAATTGCAAATAAGAAACTAAAACTGAAAGAAATCAGATTGCAAAAAAGAAACTGATTTCTACAGATATTCGTTAGTTGGCATAGGATGTGATTTATTTAACATTGTTCTAAAATGGATAATATTTAAAGCATACGTGTTTCCATCATAAACAACAATCAAAATTCAGTCAAGGAATCCAAATATATCAAAAACACTTTTGATATATTTAAAGTGTTTTTAATTTGTCCTTTTACAAATGCAAAGGAGAGCAAATGTCCTGTATGAATCACATAAAAAATGACGGGAGAATTTACTATTTTCAAAAACTTAAGGTGTCAAAGTTAAAAAATGTAACTGCAATAAAATATGGAGCCAGAGGCGTGGTGGCCCCAGAGGCTAAGCGGGATTTCCGCATGGGCTTTTCACTTTTTCATCTAAGTATAGGCCTTTTGGCAAATTTTAATTGTTTCTACATTTTAAAGAAATCCCACAATCATTTAAAATATTAATTTTTATTAATCAAAATTAAATTAAATTAATCACTTGATTTAAAAAGTCAAATTAAATTTTATTAATCACTTGATTTAAAAAGTCTTCGAGTTTGAGCGCAATTATATTAGTATTTTGCATAATAATAATATTGCTCTGAAAACAAAGTAGATGTTTTGAGACTTATTTTGATATTTTTTTTATGAGAAAATAATGAACCCATAAACGGTTTTTAACGATCCTAATGTTGACAAAATAAATTTAAGAAAGTCCGCAGACCCAACAATAATAATAGCTATTATTATTATTGTTGGACTTAAATTAACTTAGTTTAACCCCAAAACATTTTTCTTAAATAAATTAAAACGCAATACACTTACTATATAGTAATTGTATTGCATTTTAATTTATTTAAGAAAAATGTTTTAGTGTTAAATTTTAAACTATGTTTTATATAAATAAGGATCGAACTCATGTTTTACATTTTTGTAACGTTTCGAAACAGATATAAACTTCTTTAATAATAAATAAAGTTTTTTTATTTTTATACAGTTTATATTATTGTATGTAAATAAAGAAATCAGTCCGTAATATCCTGTCCTCAGACAGATTAAAAATAGGATGATGAACTGCTAAATGAAACCACATAATAAAAACTTTTATGTTCAAACTATGTCAATAACAACACCATTTTAAGAGCGGCATTTTTACTGTTTATGCGAAAATGTTAAAAAAAGTTAAAACACCGAATTAAACAAAAGCATAAACTAAAATGAATTTTCTCATAAAATAAAAAGAATTTCTTATTTTTCAAGATTTTCAATATTTATTTTAGAAAAAAAATTATACATAATTTAAAAAAAATTTATATTATTGTACAATAAAATATATATCATTATATAGTAATAGAAAAATTAAAATCTTTGATTTTTAATTTTGTTTTAGGCTATGTTCTTCAAACAATAAAATACTAATCGTATTTGCTTGCGGTAAAGTTGTGTTTTAAGAAAATCAAAACAAAAACGTGGTCGCTGCATTGTGTTGTTTCCATTTTTATTTTGAAGTATTGCAAACAATAATATTAATTATATATATATATATATATATATATATATATATATATATATATATATATATATATATATACATATATATATAATTTTTCGTATGGGCCTTTACATCAAGCATATATGGTAAAATCCCGCATATATAGGCCTTTTAATAAAAATCCCGCTTTTTAGAGCCACCACGCCCCTGTATGGAGCAACGGTATAGTGATAAGGTAAGACCGTCTGGCCTTCAAATTATTCACATTGCAATCTGTCTATTTCAATAACCTCACAAATTTTTCTAATATATTTATTTGGGATGACTGAAAGTCATTCCAAATATTTATTTGGAGTTATTCCAAAACAACAGCTTTAGAAGGGCGGATTCAGCATTTTTTGGTGTTTAAGATTAACTTCCAGACATTTAGCAAACTTTAAGCACATATATGTTTATACTTATGTCAAATAAGAATGCTTTGCAAAAAATTGTGATGATTTCTTGAACCCCCTCAAGTTTAACCTCTTTTATATGGTCATAATTTTTGAACTCATTGCTCATAATTTTTGAAATTATACTATAAAACTTAAAATTTATCAATAAATATAAATTTTGTTAAGAATAATAAAAAATATATTTTAGTAATTTGTTTCTCTTATGTTTGGGGCAGGGGAGGCAAAAATTTTGTATTTTTTTTTGTTCCCAGGCTCTAAATATGCCATGGTTGTTAAAAAATATATGAAAATGAAATACTGGTAACTTAAGCCTCCAAGGGGCCAAGGAAAACAATTAGACTAAACAAATGTTTGACTTGAAAAAAATAAAATAAGTATTCTTGCTTTCAAAGGACTATAGAAAACAGTTCAAGATAAAAAAAAGCTTGAGTAAACTGGTGTTTCAGTTACCGAAATCAAATTGGGGTTTTTTTGAACCACCTTGATTTGAAACCTTCTCAAATTGAGGGGGGGGGGGGGTTAATAAATATATCAAAATAGACATAGAACTTAGTTTTTAAAGTTTAATTTGTGTCTAATATTATGATTATGTAGTTAATGTAATACTATATACAATATAATATAAAATGAAGATGAAAATAAGATGAGTTACTTTGAATTAAGTTTTTATTAATAATAAAATAACAAAATAACAAAATAATAAAAATATAATAATAAAATTTACATCTAAAAAACTATCATGATCAAATTATAAAAACGATAGTTTTATTTAAATGATAATTTTCATTTACTCAACTAGATTATTTATTTACTAGTTGAGAAGGAAACATTGTAATAGCAGAGCTAATCGAGGCGAGTTCCTTTTGTACCGAGGTACTACTCATATGCTAATTAGGCAGTAGTAACACTTTTCAATTTGTCTAATATCTTAAATATAGGATATCTTGACTTCATTATAAAAATAGTTTTATAATGTTAAATTGTGGTTATTAAATGTTGTTACACATTTATTATAATTTTCTAAATACACTAGTATGCCCATTATAATCTTTACCTATGTCCATTATAATCTTTAGGTTTAGCATTGGACTTGCATATAGTGGCATCACACTTTCATCAGAAAATCTTAGTGGAAATTTATACAGAGATTTCACTATAGTGAGTGGCATTGATATTCCTGCAGGTCTAATAGTGATATTTCTATCAAATAAGTAAGTGAATTTTATGATATTTTTTTTAGAAAATGAACTGGTTTTAGTTTTTACAGTTGTTTATCCTAATAGTAAAACAAGGCCATATAAATAAAATTTTTCAAAATGATTAACATTTTTTTAAGCAATCTTCAAAAATAACTTTTTAAAATTGTACTTTTAGACTTGATAAATTAATTGCATTTTGAATATTATATGATCCATTTCCTGACTATCCTGAAAGTTAAGCGTATTGTTTTGAATTTAGATTAGGTTGTAGGCGCACAACATTGTTGGCAAATGTGTTTGGGGGACTTACCATTATGGTTTTAGCATTTGTTCCTGAAATCAAAAGTAAGTAATTAGACTGAATATTCTATAAATTACATGTTACTAGTTATTTGCAAATTCATTTAAGTTTAAATAAACACAATAAAATAAATAGTAAACAGACGTCTGTATACTATTGCTAGAAACCATTGTAAAAAGGTTTTGTCAACACGAAAGCCAAAAATCTGGTATTTCATCTCAAAAACTAGGCTCCAGAGACTTCTGGAGAATCTTCAACAGTGTCTATAATAAGGGGAAATCTGTTGTTCCTCCTCTTTTGCATGGTTCAGATTTTGTTACCTCACTTAAAGGCAAAGCTGAATTGTTTGTTAAGAGCTTTTCATCAATCTCATCTCTTGATTCCACTAATCACATACTACCTGATATTTTTTTTTTTTTTAATTCACCTCTTCAAGGCCAAGAATGCCACTACAGATGAGGAGGCTACTTATTTGTGGTTATAACCCTCTCTCAACTCTATAACTCAAAAATACAAACCTTGACAAATAAGGCTGCTGCGCAGAGAAACGAGTTGAGTGCGGTACTACCAGGGACATGGTGGGGATCAAACTCAGAACCTCATGCTTATGAAGAGAGCACTCTACCACTACACCACTATCGCACCTCTACACCACTACCACTATAGCCGACAAATAGGTTGATCCGTTGCTTGAGATTTGTATCATTCCAGCTTCTGTATCTAAAGTGATTTCCTGCTTGGATTCTTCTACAGCTTGTGCCCGTACAACATACCTGTTATAGTCTTGCTGAAGTGTTCTCTGGAGCTGTTGTCTACTTTCAAAACTATTTAACAAGTGCTTATCAAAGTCTTGTTTTCCAGCCTGTTGCAGCCTGAAAGCAGAATCTGTTATTCCTATTTTCAAAAGTCAAGTTTCAAGTCTTTAATTAACAAACACTTAATCTCAAATCTAATAACTTACTTTCTGATCATCAATATCTTCTTGTTCTACTGCTGATTTATTAACGGTAATAACTGATAGGTTAGAACTGATTTTTGATAAAGTTTGGCATGCTGGTCTTCTCCATAAGCGCTCTTCTTAGGGTGTATCAAGTAACATCTTTAAGACTATTGAATCCTTCCTTACCAATTGTAGTATAAAAGTTGTCTTTGATTTACTTCTGATTTCTCTTGGAAATCATATATCAAATCCATTGCAAAATTAGCATATGCTATGGTTGCGTCTCTATATCATGCTGGCCACTTTCTTACTCTGGATTATATTCTTTATCTGTATAAGTCTCAAATCTGTCCTTGTATGGAATACTGTTTTCATATCTGGAGTGGATATGCTATGGTTGCATCTCTATATCATGCTGGCCATTTTCTTACTCTGGATTATATTCTTTATCTGTATAAATCTCAAATCTTTCCTTGTATGGAATATCTGGAGTGGATCTTCGAATGATGCTCTTTCTCTTTTGTACAAGGTACAATAATGCATAGTAAACATAGTTCAACTTGCTCTTGCAGTCAAACTTTAATGATTTTCATGTTGTCCTAATGTTGCTTCTCTTCCTCGTTTTTTTTAATATTTTAATGGGCACTGTTCTAAAAAACTAGCCTCTCTTGTGCCATCTACTAAAATTCATTTTCGTGCTACTCGTAATCTAATAAAGTTTCATCCTTTCACTGTGACTGCTCAGAAGTGGTCCAAAAATTCTTATTTGTCTAGTTTTTTTCCTCAAACATCAGTTTTTGGGAATTCGCTCCCTTCATCTTGTCTTTCTAATTCATATAATTTACAACCTTTAAGTTGTCTGTTATATGTTATCATGCTTTATAAACTTTATCTTTTCTCTTCCAGTAACTTCCAACTCTAGTTGTGGTTGCTCTCAACCTTGTTGGAATTGACGATAAAAAAATGTAACAAGCATTTATTAAATATGTTTTGAAATATAAATATATATATATATATATATATATATATATATATATATATATATATATATATATATATATATATATATATATATATATATATATATATTAGTGATGTACCAATTGCATATTTGTGGCCGATGCCGATAGATAGGAAAAGGCTGAAAATTTCGATGCTGATACTGATGGATGAACTAATTATTAAAATTTTTGAAAATGTAAAACCATAGAATTTTAAATTGTGTAAACTTTTTCATGGATTCAGAACTGGTAAACTAATATATGGACCCAAATCACAGCCAACCACTTATTTTAAAAGATATTAGAAAAGCTCAGTTAAAATAGTATAAATTTTTTAGTTTTTTTAACTGTGAAAAGAAAATTTTCAAAAATAAATACAATTTTAAAAGAACTCTTTTTATTTCAATTTTAAAAGAAAATGGTATTAAGATAAGCAGTTTACTTTTGAATTTTAATGTCTTTATAAAAAGTTTTTAAATTTTTACATTTATTGTTATATATTATTATATGTATATATTTTATATTTATAAATTTAATTTTATTCTCATAAAAAGCAGTTCACTTTTTAATTTTTAACTCTCTATAAAAAGCAAATAAAAAAAGTACTTGAATAGATAACAATGCTTAAATAGGTTACTTTTAAGTATAACAGAACAATGTCAAATAAAATTATTCTAAAATCAACATTATGATAATAAAAGTATAAGTACATTCAGCTGTTAAATTAGAGCTTAGAAACATCATCTTAAGAATAAACTAATTTACCTGAATTTAACAATTTTTCTAAAATCAGTATGCACTCTAAGTTATCAAAACTGAAAAAAATTCTGCGTAATGCACAAAGTTTAGTTTATTTATTATTTAATTATTATCATAATGCAGGATAAAAATATTGAAATTTCATCGATCGGAAAATCAGTAAAAACAAATTAGTAAAAACAGGAAGATGCCGATACTGATTCCAGTTGTGCAAAAAGTGTCCAATTAAGCTGATGCCGATTAATCAATACATCACTAATATATATATGCATACACATTACTGTCCCAAAAGTAACTTTTAAAAAAATTAAAAAGTACATACATTGACTGACAAATAAGTAAAACATGTAGGAGTGCTACTGCATCGACTGATGCTTCGGGTTGGGGCTGGGTTAAGGTTAGGATTAGGTTCCATTATAGTTTTATTTCTATAAATAATCTTTTTTGTAAACAAACCAAAACCCTCTATCTATTCCGCTCTATTAATCCTTAAATAAATTAGTTGATAAAACAAAAATCTAATACAAATTTAAGAAAGCAAATAAATAAGTTGCGTTTTTGTGATTTTATAAAAAATGATAAAATTTAATTTATTTAAAAGATGATAAAATTTAATTAGGTTTTTACATAAAGTTTACTTGATTTTGTTATCTTTAAACACAAATTTTTAAATAGCCGTTTTTTACCACAAATGTAAAGTTAAGTCTTTACTATAGGGTGTATATATATATATATATATATACATATGTATATATATATATATATATATATATATATATATATATATATATATATATATATATATATATATATATCACACCATAGCGGAAATAATTTGTTTGAAAAAAAATGTCTAAAAACTAGGGCCCCAAGGTCCAAATACTTGAATAGAATGGAGGATGGAAGGACTATTTTCTTTAAAAAAAACTTTACTATTATGAACACGACTAAAATTCATGTGTAAAATTGTTATTTAGTAATTTAGGTTTATTTAACGTAATTAAAGTATTTTTTAAAATATTTGTAAGTAACGTATTAATATTTACCTTTTAATTGGGGTCCAAAGGTCAAAATACTTGAATGAAAGGGAGCAACAGGGGGCACAATAAATATTTTTAAAGAACTCAGCCATTATGAGCGTGATTAAAATTTATGTGTAAAATTGTTATTTAGTAAGAAAATATTTAAACATTGAAAAGTTATGACCTTGAAAAGTTGATATCCCCCCAAATAGAGTTTATTCTAAACTTTACTTGGTTGCCATTTTCAAACAACAAGAAATTTTCTTTATACAAATTAATTTTTTCTAGTTTTGATCTAGTTTAAAAAACTTGAAAAAAAAACTATTTTTTCTTTTCCTTTCACATATGGGACAGTGGGACCCGAATTTTCTCGTTAATATTGTTGCCAGACCCCGATGATCATAATTTTTTAATTAAACATTCTTATTTGACACCAGTATTATTATTAAAAAATTTAAAGTTTGTAGTATTTCTGGAAGTTACCTATCTTGAACACCAAAAATTAATGACCTGTCCGTTTAACCCCTTTTTTTGTTTAAAAGACATCGACAGAATATTTTCAAAATTTAGATTATTATAGTAGGATTTTTGTGGTTTCGAAAATGTCAAACTTTCTGGTTAACATTTTTTTCAAATAAATTATTTTCGCTACGGTGTGATATACATACATACAACCCTCGGAATTAGGAAAAATGTGGCAATAATTTGCCCACCTCAGTTTTTTAGAGGTGGGTATCAGGTCCGCAAAAAAAATTTGATGCCAAGGTCTTACCATAAAACATAGAAACAAGGTCGGCAATTTTTTGCTGACCTCAAACACTTTCAGGTTGGTAGTTAGGTTGGCATTGCCCAATGCCGACCCTAATGCCAGGGGCTATATATATGCATATATATGTATATATATATATATATATATATATATATATATATATATATATGTATATATATATATATATTTGTATATATATATAAATGTAAATATATATAGAGAGATTTTTTAATGCCTTTCAATGTTTCATCAGTAGTGCTAGTTTAAGTATTATTATGGAAAAAAAATTTTTCTTTGTGTTACAAAAATATAATTTTTAATCAATTAAGGTATTGTTGCTATTAGTTATCATTGTCTAATGTTTTTTAAAACAGTGTTAGTTAAAAGAATCATGCTTTTGTTTATGCAAATGACTTTCATTTATTATTAAAATGTTTATTGTGTAATATTCAATCAGAATATATTGGAAAAACAAATAGTTTGAGAAATCGCACAAATAGTCATATTTCAAGTTGCAGCATTACTGATGAAACATTGAAAGGCCTCTAGGGGCTTCAGTACATACAATTAATATCTTATAGTCTGCTGCCGCAGGCTTCAAGATATTTAAAGGGAGTGACAAATACAGGAAGGAGTGTCACTACATTGACTGAGAGTTTAGAATGGGGCAGCAATCTTTTATTTCATTATTCTTTGTTTTTAAAAAATTCTTTGTTTTGTTTTTCTTTTTCTGAAAATGCTGTATGCTATAAAAGTAGGAAAAACTATTAACAGTTTGTTATCTATATACACTATAGTAGATATATGATAATCTTAAATTTTCGAATGTGCTTACTAGCAAATTTGAAAATTGTGAATGTTGAGAATAAAATTAAAAATAGTAATGGAGCTTTTTTTTTTTTTTTGCAATATTAGACCATTCAGATGTAGCTGTCTATGAATTTGTATAGATGGCCCAATCGTTAACTGGTTACTTCTTGATCTTAATAAAAAGTATCATAAGCTACAAGAGCTACTTACTTTTTAAAATTTAGAGTTGCAACCTTCATGTAATCCATGGTGCTTTTAATCAGTGAGATTGTTGTACCTTGTACAATTTTCCCTTGGTTTTCCTGTCAGAAGAACTGATTATGTAGCTGTCACTGAATGTAAAAAGTTTTCCCAAGCAATTCTCTTGTGTTTGGCGGTTCATTTTAAAGTTTTAATGCTAAGTTTTTGAGTATGAATGATAGATATATCAGCAAAAAATAAGCAAAATTTCATTTAAAAAATCAAGGAAAATCAGGGAATTTTGTTCTAGAATTGTAGTGGCAACCCTGACGTAAGAAGTTTTCTAATTAGTAAGCTATCTGTAAAATCTAATTTTTGTATTGTTTACAAAGGAGCATGCAGTCATCTAAGGTTGCTAAAAAGCATTTACAAATATCTAAATATCTATGTGTTGTTACGCATTTATAAGATGGTGATACTTCCACTATTAACCTGGATTGATCATTTTAGCATACATGTTAACTCTAAAATGGCCAAGTTCTTTGTTCGGAAGTTCTAAGACTTATACTAAGTCTAATTAGCTGCCATAATACAAAGGCCAAATTGCTTATATTTCCGAAAGTAAGGAGTTCTATCTTTGTATTACTGTAAATGGTTTTATTTTGGTGAAGGTAAACTTTACTACACCCTTCTTATGAGCTCCAAGCTGAAGTTCACTACAATAAGTTTTGATCGCAAATTATGTGTTTTTAATTTTAAACTTTTTAGTCTTTAATTTTGCAAGTTGTTTTATTCAAATGACAAAAGTTGTTGGGATCTCTCAAAATGGGATTTTTAGGAATTATGGGAAATAGGAAACCCAACTGCTAGAATGCCTCTCAATTTTACATAATTTTTAAATGAAATTTTGCAGTTCATGTTTTAACAACAAACTTAATTTCAGAACAATTACGAATGAATGATCTCAAAGTGTTATTATTAATGCTTTAATAAATTTTCTAGATCTTTCACTTCTTCGGATTTTCTTGGGAGTTATGGGAAAGTTTTTAGTTTCTATATCCAGTATTGTTGTATATGCTTGGTCATCTGAAATTTATCCAACAGCGATTAGGTAAATTTGAATTTTTTTTTCAGATTGTTTTTATAAAAAGATTATCCAGTTTGTTTATCTATTTTTTGTTGATGACAGATGATTAGATTTTATTTTTAACACAGATCACAAGGTATTGGTGTTTGTTCTGCATCATATGTTGTAGGTTCTGCATCAGCTCCATGGATAGGTCAATTTTTGGGCTACATCAATCATATCCTGCCATACTTTATTATAGGTGCTTCATTATTATTATCAGGTGTTTTTTGCTATTTTCTACCTGAAGGTAACAGAAAATCAATAGTTCAGCCATTGAAAAATGACGACTTGATATTATGTAAGTTTTATTTTGTGAATTAAAATTGTGTTATGGTTAGATAAATATCCTAATTGTTCTAGCAATTTAGTTGTGTGGATTTTTTGATTTGATTTTTTTTTTTTTTTTGTTATTATGGATTGGTTGTTTGATTGATTTTAATAACTGTGGTTGTTTGATTGATTTTATTAATTTTACTATATTGTACAAGGTAAAGTAAAAATAAAGATCTTAGTTTAACATTTTAAAAACAATACATTTATGAAGTCAAAAACAAATACTACGCTGCTTTTTACTTGAAATAAATAGCACACTTTATCTTGTACAATCCGAACATCAAAAAAATCCGCAAAATAAAAATCCGCTAGCAGTTCGTAAAGATTTTTCGGATTAATAATCCGAACAGCAAAGAGAATCCGAAAAAAAAAATTCGCTATTAGTTCGTAAATTATTTTTCGGATTATGGTTTGTAAAATATTTAACGATCGGACTGACTTTTTGCGGACTTTACGAACCGAATTGGCGGTGCCTAATTAAAATTAATCAAACAAATTGATTTTAATAAATTATTAAATTTAAAAAAAATCATATCAATCATACAAATATATAAATTATATAATCAAAATAATACAATCAAACCCAATCAAGAAGTATATATACTTTTTCTTTTTTTTTTTTAAATCTTTTTTTTTTTAATTTTGATTTTAAACTTGTTTTCTAATAACAGTTTTATAAACATAATTTTCCACCGTTAAAAAAAAATAGTTATTTAATAATCTTAAATTAATTTTTGTATATTTATGTTAATAAATCAACTTGATTTTATAAAGTTTTAAAACGGTGTACAGTGGGCCAGTTAATATGGTGGACAAAATGGTTTTTCTTATTAAACCCACTTAAATTCAGTTCATTTTAAGATTCATGCATACTTTTTATTAAACTTACTTCCCAAAGACTTAAAAAAGTGGACGCTTAAGTTGAGGAGGCTAATCGTTTTTATATATTTTTATAAAACTGTTACAAACCTTTTTCAACCCTAAACTCTGAAACATAAACTTTGTTGCAGAGCTTTATATTCTTTATATTCTTTTGGTATTTTAAAGATTCTCTAAAAATTAAATCTTTAAGTTGGAAAAAAATTTTCTTTCTGATTAATAATTTAGTTTTCAAAGAAATTGTTATTACTATTCAGAAATTGAAATAACTCACTAACTTCTCTTAGCGCCATTTTAGCGTGAGAGAAGTTTTAGTGCTTATTGTGCGAGAAAATATGACATAATGTGAAATTAAGTTTTATTTTGATAAAGTTAACGATCTTTTGATTTTTAGGACTCACATGGAACCACTCAAATCGAAACAATTTTTAGTGACTTTTATTGACAGACATTTTCAAACTGTTATTTGTAATATAATAGCATTTTATTTTTTGTAAAAAAGTAAATATATTTTGTTGAAAACTTATAATAATTAAGTTTATTTATTTTAATTAATAAATCTATAAAGTAATCTTTCTAAAATGATGATTACAAAAACAGTAATTGTGTTACGGTAATGCATGGTAAAATAAAATATTTAAGTATTTGATTACTATATCAGCTCGAAAAAATTCTCCTATGAAAAATTTTGAAGGTAGTAGATTGCTTTATATATATATATTAGGGTTGCACCGATGCATACTTATGGCCAATGCCAATTGGTACAGACCGATACCAATGCATCGGCGTCGACCCTAAATTCGAATTTGTACTATTTTCTTTTTTACTTATAGGTAAATTAGGAGTTTTTTTCAAATATAATTTTAACGGTCATTTCTATTGCTAGCATATTTCTAAGTTTAATTTCTAGAAGTTTCTAAAAGAATTTTATACAGCGGAGAAAATAGAATTAGCCTCACCATGTGCTGATCCAATATTTTGTAAATCTGTAAACAAGTTTGTGCGGTACAACTTTTGTATCCACACACATATAATTACTGTTACAAACAACAACTTTTTAGATTATAATATAGCATAATTAAATTGCGGAACATTTGATAAAACCATAAAATGTATAATACTTGATATTTGCGGTAACAAATAGAATTAGCCTCATCAATAATTATTTTCAGTTTACTTGTATATTTTGATCTGGTGATACGCATTTGTGAGTTAGTTTTTTATTATTATTTGTAAGTTAAACAAAGACTGTGAAATCAGTGCTCATAAAGTTTTTAACATTTGGTTTTTGATACCTTTATTTGAAATGGGACGTGGTAAGCGTTTAACGAATGAAGAATTAGCAGTAATCAAAGCATACAAAGATACAGGCTTATCTAATCGGGAAATTGCAAAAAAAATTAAAAGATCTCCAAAAGTGGTTAACAATTACTTCAAGATTGGCGTTAATTATGGAGCCGATAAGGGAAGTGGTGGCAAACGTAAAATTGATAATCGTACTAAACGAGTTATTGTACGTCGTGCTGCTGCTCAGCACATGACTGCATCTCAAATTCGTGCTGATTTACAATTACCTGTATCTGTTCAACGTGTGAGACAAATCTTACATGAAGATCCAAACACAGTTTGGAAAAAGCGTAAACCAAAACCAAAACTTACTGCTCGTCATAAAAAAGTTAGATTACAATTTGCGAAAGAACACATGTCTTGGCAAGAAGAGTGGCATCAAGTTCTCTTAAGTGATGAAAAAAAGTTCAATCTAGATGGTCCTGATGGCTATCAATATTACTGGCACGATCTTCGAAAAGAGAAAGAAACTCGGATGAGTCGTAACTTTGGGGGTGGAAATGTTATGGTTTGGGGGGCTTTTTCCTTTGCTGGAAAACTTCCACTGGCATGGATTTCAACAAAAATGAATTCACAGGACTACATTGACTTATTAGAAATAAGTTTACTTGAACATGGTGAGGAATTGATGGGTGAAACTTTCACTTTCCAACAAGATAATGCTACTATCCATAATTCAAAGCTTACAAAAGCTTGGTTTAGAGAAAAAAATATTCACGTAATGGAATGGCCCGCACGTAGTCCAGACCTTAACCCAATTGAAAATCTATGGGGAATACTTTCTAGAAAGGTTTATGAAAATGGTAAGCAATTTGAATGCACTTTGGAGCTGAAAACTCGTATCAGAGAAGCTTGGAATGAAATATCTATAGAAACTATCCAAAATCTTGTGACTAGTATGTCAAACCGCATATTTGAAGTCATTAAAAATTCAGGAAGCTATACTAAATACTAAATGAGCAAAAAAACAAAATATTTTCTTTATTTTTTGTATATAACGCTAATGAGGCTAATTCTATTTTCTCCACAAATTGAATATTTTTAATTTTTTTTTCCATTTGGAATTAATTAAGCATACCAATTTATAAACTTTTTAGTTGTAGTAGAAGTAACAAGAAATAAAGTAGATTTCATAATTGTTTACCTGCAATTTTTGTTAAATTAGAACAAAAAATAAAAGTGAGGCTAATTCTATTTTCTCCGCTGTATATTTGAGCAGACGTAGTGCAGTGGTTAGCGCGCTTGCCTCAGAAGTAAGAGATCCGTAGTTCAACGCCAACTCTGCTCAAGTATTATAACATCAGCACCTAAAATTTATATATATAATTATATATATATATATATATATATATATATATATATATATATATATATATATATATATATATATATATATATATATATATAATTACATATATAATTACATATATATATATATATATACACACACACACATATACATATAAATTTCTAACCGGGATAGCTCAGTTGGTTAGAGCGCTGTTAAAGTTAGGAATTATTATTAGCCGTAGCAGCAGGATTGCAGGTACAAATCCCGCCTACTCAGCATATAAGTAGAACTCAGGTACAAAGGAAACCTGTCTCGATTACACTCTTAAAAAAAAGGTAAAAATTTCTACTTTTGGGTAGGATATTCGATATACCCTCAGTAAGGTATAATTTTCTAAGGTAGAAAATAAAACCTTTAAGTTAGAAAATTGTATAAAAAATTATCTCAGGCCCTGTTTATATGGAAAGCGGGCTGGCTTGTTTGCCGAACCAGCCCGTTTGCCGAGATATCGATGTCATCAATATTTTAACCTAATTTTATTTTGCGTTTACATGAATAAACGAGCAAGCCCGGATAGCGATATCTCACTGTTTTTTGCTGAGATCTCGGCAAACGGGCTGGTTAATTTCTTATATAAATTTGTACGCATCCGTACAAATTCTTACCTTTTTTAAATTTGAAAGCTTCCGCGAAAATAATAAATTTAATAATAAAACTGGCAACTTCCGTGTACTTAAAATTTTAGTTGTTTTGCTTTTATAATTAATTTTCGGTTTTACAATTTGCAGTTTTATTTATACTGCTGCAACTCTCACTCAAAATGGCTGATTTTATTGACAAAATAAAAAAGAAAAACTTCAAATGGGATCATAATATGGTAGAGAACCTTTAAATTTATTGTGCTATCAGCTTTATAGCTGATAGCACAATAAATTGTGTTATCAGCTATAAAGCAAGGATGCTTTATAAAAACCTTGACTTTGATATCGATAAAGTTGGTTTATATAGAGAAGTTCGCTTATCTATGGCAGAGATCTATAATAAAGATGAAGAGTTGTATTTTGGGCCTGTTCCCATCGATACTTTAAATAAAAAGGACTCAAAAGAAGAAATAAAACGAGTTCAAGAAAAATTGATGGAAATCCGACAAAAGTTTTCGAAAGCAGTTGTGAGTGGAAGTCGAAGTGGAAGTGGTAAAATTATATTTGAGTTTTACGACCAGCTCATCTCCTTGTGGGGTAGTTCAGCAAATATTGAACCACTTATATTTGGTGTTAAAGGGAATGATTTTATTGAAACCGAAGAAACTCATTTTTCAATTGATCAAGACTTATCAGAAGAAGTAGACTTAGTCAACAACAGTGATACTGCAGATAGTATAAAATAACCTTAAAAAAAGAAAAAGCTTTATACCACAACTCATTGACAACAAAAGAAAGCACATGGAACGAAATTTAGGCGCCGCCCAACGCGATTTACAACTGCTTTAAGAAGCCAGAGACGATACTCAATTTAGAAAAAAAGTGGCAGAAGCAATGCGAGAATCGACAAAGTGCTTCACAGAAAGTATTAACACTGTAAGTAAATCAACAACTGTCCTGGGAAATGGCATAAGTCGTTCTATTGAGCTTTTGGTGCAAGCTATGATAGTACAAACTCAACAACAATCATCAAACCAAAATCAGTTCTCACAATATTTATCTAACGTATATTAAACACAAATACAACTTAGTCCCTTTATAAATATAATGTTCAAGATGTTTATTATATATATATATATATATATATATATATATATATATATATATATATATATATATATATATATATATATATATATATATATATATATATATATATATATATATATATATATCTGTGTGTGTGCGCGTGTGTGTGTGTGTGTGTGTCTGTGTGTTTGTTTGTGTAAATGTTTAATTTATCAAGTCTGTAAGAGTTCTTCGTATAACTAATCCTTCAGCTTTCGTATAACTAATCCTTCAGCTTCAAAACGTGGCGAACATCGTGGTGAACAGACGCGTTTTCTTACAGTTAAATATTTTTTGGAATTTTTTTAATTTATTAAATAAAAATTGATATGTCTAAATCAGAAGAGTTAGTTTCGATTGCTATGATGAGAGAGCTACTAAATATTCAAAAAGAAACAATTTTGTCTTTTTTTCATGAAGCATTATCGAACATAAATGAGAGGTTTGATAACTTTCAATTTAGTTTTAAAGAAGTTCGGCGAGAACTCGACGAAATGAAATCTGGATTAAATTTTGCTGGCGATGTATTCAATGATAAAGCAAGAGCAGTTGAGGAAAAAATTAATAAAGTTCACGACGATTTATCAAATGTACGAAAAATGCAGGGTAAAATATCTTCTGACAATATTGAGTTAAAATTAAAAAGCGTTGATATTGAAGACCGTAACAGAAGAAATAATTTAAGAATTGACGGGGTCGTTGAAAATAACGAAGAAAAGAATTGGGAAATCACAAAAAAAAAGGTAAAGCAACTATTTAAAGATAATCTTGGTATTGAAAAAGATATTATAATTGATCGGGCTCATCGAGTGGGAGTAGCTAATGATAAACGAGAGCGAACAATTGTCTTGAAGCTCCGGGATTACGAGGACAAAAAAACAATTTTGGAAAGAGCAACAAAGTTAAAAGGAATTAAAATCTTTCTAAACGAAGATTTTAGTTTTACCACGCGAAAAATTCGAAAGGAACTTTTTGGTCAGGCGAAGATACATCGTTAAAATGGCTATTTTGCAAAAGTTGTTTACAACAAACTTATTGTTCACGAATTTCGAGAAAACACCCGCAACACATATGTTATTCCGACATGCGTAAACGAGTAAGCGTTTTGAGTATTTTAGTTTTTAATTATATTAAATATTTTTAAATTATACATTTTTAAAAAATGGCAGCGCTTTTTCCACAGAAATTAGATTTTCACAATTTAAATTTAGACTTTTTTGAGGACAACTTTATAAATAACCTATCCGAAGAAAATATAAATATTTTTCAAGAAACTCATATGAACTTAATTAACACACCGTATATTGATCCTTTTGAATTTAAAGTAATAGCAGATGATGGCCATCATCAGATGATACATCATCAGAAATGAGCCATATGGCTCATTTCTGGATTACACATAAACATTAGAAGCATGCAGCAAAATTTTGATAAACTTAAAGAATTTTTAAATATTTTAAACTACACGTTCGACATCATATCTATTTCAGAGACTTGGCATGGTACAGAAAGTTCTCTTGAATTAAATTCTAATTATATATTACCATTTTATAAACTAATAAGTCAATCAAGAGGAAATGGGAAAAAAGGAGGAGGATTAGGAATTTATGTCTTAGAAAAGTATGCTTTCAAGATAAAAAATATACTATGCTTTTCAAATGATAATTATGAAAGCCTTTTCATTGAAATTATTAATAAAAAATACCGAAACATTTTAGTTGGATGTGTTTATCGTCCACCGAGTGGAAAAATAAAAAATTTCGAAACTTTTATCAAAAATACGATTATGAAAATAAATAAAGAAAATAAGACATTATATATAACTGGTGACATAAATCTTGATGCTCTTTCTAACACAAAATTTTCAAAAATAAAATCTTTTTTTGATATGCTTTTTAAATTTAATTTCTTGTCAACTATTAATAACCAACGCGAGTAACAAAAACCTCTGCAACAGCAATAGGCAATATTTTTATCAATAATTATTTAGAAACGACATTTGAAACCGGTATATTTTTGACAGATATTAGCGATCATTTCCCGATATTCATAAAAATAAAAAACTTTAAATCTATGTCTGATTGTCATTCAAAAATTATACATTTAAAAAAACGAAATTTAAAATTGAGTAACACTAATAAATTAACAAGTAGACTAAAACAAGAAACATGGAACAACGTATATAAATGTAAAGATACTAATGAAGCTTACAATGCCTTTTTAAGTACATTTTTGGAGTACTTTAATGAAACCTGTCCAAAAGAGATAATAACAACTAAGTCAAAAGCAATCGCTAATCCGTGGATGGATAAATCGTTATTAAAGTGCTCAAAAAAAAAGCAAAAACTTTACAATAAATTTTTGAAAAATAGAAACAATGATAATGAAAAAAATTACAAAAGTTATAAATTTTTTTACCAAGATCTCATTAAAAATGCAAAAAAAAAAATATTACAGTAATCAAATTACCAAATGCAAATTTGATAACAAAAAAACATGGTCCATCATTAATCTCATAATGGGAAGAGAAAAACTAAATTCACCTTCTCTTCCTAAACGAATTGTTATTGAAAATAACGACATATTTTGTCAAAAACTAATTTCAGAAGAATTCAATAAATATTTTACAAATATTGTTCCAAATCTTGTAAATAAAATTGTACCAACATTTGTATCATTTAAAACCTATCTTAAAACCACGAATAACGTTACCATGCTTGATTATGAATTAGGCTATGAAGAATTAGAGGCAGCCTTTGCCTCCTTAAAAAAAAAAAGGCTCCAGGATTTGATGATATATCTAGTGATATAGTTATTGCAAACAAACACAGTTTTAATAGACCCCTGATTCATATACTTAAGCTCTCATTAAATTCTGGGATATTTCCGGATGTACTTAAATTGGCAAAAGTAATTCCATTATACAAATGTAATGATCATTCTGACATAACAAACTACAGGCCTATATCAATACTTTCTGTATTTTCAAAACTCTTCGAACGTGTAGTTTATAATAGAATCTATGATTACTTCATTAAAAACAATTTTTTTTACCCAAATCAATTTGGCTTTCAAAAAAATCTCTCTACAGAGCATGCAATCATTGAAATAATAAATCAAGTAACTAATGGTTTTGAAAATAATAAATTTTTCTTGATTTATCAAAAGCATTCGATACAGTGGACCATTGCATTCTCTTAGATAAATTAAGGCATTACGGAATAATAAATAAAACTAATTATTGGATTAAAAGCTATCTTACAAACAGAAAACAATATGTAAATAATGTCCAATCTGGAGTATTAAATGTCATATGTGGAGTCCCGCAAGGATCGATTCTTGGTCCACTTCTTTTTCTACTATATATAAATGACTTTTGTAATGCATCTTTAAAAATGAACTCGGTCATGTTTGCAAATGACACAAACTTATTTCTCACCAACAATGATATCAAGAAATTATATGCAGACATGAATATTGAACTGTGTAAAGTAAACAACTGGTTTAAGGCAAACAAACTCTCACTTAACGCTGAGAAAACAAAGTATATACGATTTCACAAAAAAACACAAGAAGAAAATCTTCCTCTCAAGTTGCCTAACCTATCTCTAAATGATAAACTAGTAAATAAGCAATCCAATATAAGATTCTTAGGAATCATTGTTGATGAAAAATTATCCTGGCTTCCACATATAATATATATCCAGTCAAAAATCACCAAAATAATAGGTTTGATGTATCGAGTTCGCTCCTACGTCAATAAAAATAGTCTTAAATTAATCTACTTTGGGCTAATTCATAGCTTCATCAGCTATGCAAACATTTCATGGGCAAGTACTCAAGCGGCAAAGATTAAAAAAATTTATTGTCTACAAAAACATGCCTGCAGAATCATTTGCTCAAAAAATAGGCGTGAACACGCTAAGCCCTTAATGAAAGATATGAAAATGATGAATGTGTTTGAAATAATAATCTACCAGCATTTAATTTTCATGTATCGTTATAATCACAATATCTCTCCTATAAGCTTTAATAACAAGTTTAAAATAAATAAAAATGATAGCTATAATCTTAGAGCGAATATGTTCAACACATATAAACTGCCTCGGATAATAAACAAATATTCAGAGTACAGCATTCTATATCGAGGTCCAAAAGTATGGAATACTTTTCAAAAAGGATTCAAAGGTACGGTAAATTCGTTAAGTTCATTCAAGTTTTTAACAAAAAAAGAAATTTTTAAAATATAAGAAACGTTTTTGGTTAATGATACTTTGAATAATTTCTCATAAATCTGTTTTTGTTTTATTTCTACTTTTGTTGGTTGCTTAGCAATTTTATTAGCGAATTACGCGTTTTATTACGATATTTTATTGAAATTTTATTACGCATATCGTAACATATTACGATATTTTTTTGAAATCTTGTTATAGGGGCTCTATGAAAAGATTGCGATAACGTACTGTCATCCTCATCTTCTTTGAGCCCCTATCTGTTTTACTTATTTTATTTATTAAAATTTTATATTACGAAGTTGTAAAATCTTATATTATATTAAAACAGAGAAAGGAAAAAAAAAAAAAAAAAAAAAGAAAGCTTCATTTATAGAATAAATTGGGTTTGGTACATTTTTGTATTCTTTTTCGTTTTTTCAATGAGATCTGTTTATGATTTAGCTAGGTCATCGTCAACATAAGAATTTGTTTTTTTACATATGTTATGCAATACAAAACAAGCATAAGTAACAGTAGGAACAGCCTCTAGTTTAAGATTAACCTTTCTTGTTAAAATACCCCATCTAGCTTTAAGGCGACCAAAAGCGCATTCAATAGAATTTCGTGCTGCTCTAAGCATGTTGTTAAAAATTACCTCTTCATTATCTGAACAATGTTCATATTCTTTTATACAGAATAGTAGTAATGGATAGGCTGGATCACCAATAAGATAATTAGGTATCTTCTCTGCTTTTTTTGTTGGTTTTTGAAACGTTTGAGGAAGAATAGCATTTCTCAACTTCATATTTATTGATGAGTTTGCAAACACTTTAGCATCATGTACACTTCCTGGCCACATGCACTCAACATCCATAAAATAGCCTTTGTAATCACATACAGCTTGAACACTAAGAAAAAAATATTGCTTATAGCAAAAAAAATCTTGCGAGTTAGTTAATGGACGACGAATAGGTATATGGGTGCCATTGATGCATCCAAAGACTTGTGTCATTCCAAATTTATTTTCAAACCCTGAAACTTTATTTCGCATCTCAGTTTGATTTTTTGAAAGAAATAGATACTTTGGCCCAAGATTTTTTGATATTGCCTTACAAACTGAAATTATAACAACAGAACTGCAATTCAAAAAGTATTTGCAGCCATTCCCAAAGATCCAGTATTTTTTAAGTTATATAAAGTAATAGCTACTTTTTTATCTGCTGATAAAGCTCTAGAATTTGGCGAAAAATGGTCAGGAGATAAATATGGGCTTAACTCTGAAGCCAAATTCATAAAAAGAAACCGTGAAAGCCTAAAATTTGTTTTCCATACATCAATGGGAGCTACACCAGTTATTATATAATACTATTAGGCTTTTGAGAAGCATTATTTGTGTTACAACACCAGTTAAACATATTGTTAAAATGCAATGTGTTTTTTTGTCGATAGCCGCCATCTTTAAAGTTATTGTTTTACCGATAAAGAGGCTAACCCCGCTAGAAAAAGCCAGCCTGACCTCGATATCATTTTTTAATTGTTTGGCAAAAATTCATATAAACGCAATTTTAAGACTGGCTCGCTTTCTGGGCTAGCTCGGCAAACGAGTTAGCCCAGAAAGCGAGCTAGCCCAGAAAGTCTATATTAACACGCCCTCAGAAGATTAACTCAGAAGATAGAAAATTGTACCTTACTAAGTGTATATTACACATCCTACCCTAGGGTACAAATTTCTCCCTATTTTTAAAGAGTTTAGCTCTGCTACTACAATGTTTTCTTCTCGGGGAGTAATTGAAATTTATCTTTTATCTCACTATATTCTAGGAATTAAACTTAGAAACAAAATTAAATAAGAAATAAATCTACAATGAGCAAAGAAATATACTATTTTGATATAGTTGAAAATAAACGTTCAAAGCAATTTGTGAATTTTTCAAAATAAAAAGAAGAGGAACATCTGGCACAAAATATTTTTTTACATTTTACATTACATTTATATTTCTTGATTTTACACTTATCTCTTTAGTTTGGATCAATAAGTCATTAATTGCTTTCCTAATTTATAAATAGACACCAAATGCAGGGAAATCCTGATAAGAAACAGTTCAAAAGGTGCTTAAATGTTTAGTGGTTGCAGATATGTCAATATAATAAATTAGGCTTATACATTCATTTTTGTTTATGAAGTAATTATACTTTTGCATACAATATAGAAACACAAAATTAGAAAAAAAAAAATTTTTTTAAAACATTCAGCATCGGTCAAAGGTTACCAAGACCGATGCCAATATATATGTACGTATATATACATATATATACATATATATATATGTATATATACGTACATATATATTGGCATCGGTCTTGGTAACCATTGACCGATGCTGAATGTTTATATATATATATATATATATATATATATATATATATATATATATATATATATATATATATATATATATATATATATATATATATATATATATAAATATATATACACACAAACATATATATATATATATATATATATATATGTAAATATATATATATATATATATATATATATATATATATATATATATATATATATATATATATATATGTATATATATATATATATATATATATAAATTAGTAAAAACACTTATCTAACTTTTGATTACTTCAACACTGTGTTTCACCATCAGTAGGTTCATCAGGAAAAAATATATATATATAAAACATATATATATATATACATATAAATATAAATATATATATATATATATATATATATATATATATATATATATATATATATATATATATATATATATATATATATATATATATATATATATATATATATATATATACTGCGCGGCATAATGATGAGACACCCCAAAAATATTTATAAAACTCTACTATACATTTATATTTAAAAACTTATTTTTATAGTAAATGAGAGCAAAAGGATTACAAGACTAAACAACATAAAAAAATTTGTTTTAAACCTAACTCGCATTTTATTAAAAAAAAACTGTTTTTTTAGTGCGACAAAATTATAAGACACTTTCGGAAAAAGTTCATATAAATTGTCATTTATATAAAAAGACGTCTCAATTTTAAACAATTAATAGTGGGTACTTTTACCATTTTTTTGAATCACTTCAACCATTCTAGAAGGTAAAGAATTATACAACTTTTTATGTACGAAATGTCAATTGCATCCCATGCAGATGCGATGGATGATTTCAAGTCAGCTAGTGAAATATAATGTTTACCACCTTTAAATACTATATGTGACAGCTGTGCCCAAGCATTCTCAATAATGCTCAGGTCTGGAGATCTAGCTAACCACCTCATTGTTTCAATTTTACTGCTGTTGAAATATTCCTTAACTATCTTAGCTGTATGAACACTTCTTGAACAATTAAAAGATAATCCTTAGCCTTCATTTTTCCGTCAATAAAATGAACTTTTGTGAAAGGTATTATGAATAACTCGCTGAACTGTACGTAAATTAGAAATCACACCTGCTTCTGCGTTAATTTGACGTGCAGTTAATGAAGAATTTGAAGCTTTTCTCAACAACCTTCGCCTATCACGGTCACTTATTGTTGATGGACGTCCGGGACTTTTTTTTATTTCATACATATGAGGACTATTAACGTAGTTTTTAATCACAGTTCGGCTGCGTCCAATAGCTCTAACCATGTAACTAAAGGAGTGACCCATTTTCGATAAGTTAAAGAGCAATTTTTTCTCATCTAGACTCAACGGTGCAGCACGACCCATTATTAATTAATTTTTTATTATATACTTAATAAAAAAAAACCTAAACTAAATTTTTGACAGTTCACAAAAGTTTACAGTTAAATAATCGTCTGTGGTGTTTACATCAAATAAATATTCTTAATCAAATAAGTATTCTTAAATATTCTTAATTGCCCACACATACGTTTTTTGTAAAATTGTCTTATAATTTTGTCACACTGAAAAAACAGTTGTTTTTTTTTCATAAAATGCGAATTACGTTAAAAATAAATTTGTTAAAATGTTGTTTAGTGTTGTAAACCCTTTGCTTTCAAAATAAAAATTAGTTTTTAAATTTTAATGTATATTAGAGTTTTGTAAATCTTTTTGGGGTGTCCTATCATTTTGTTAGAAAACATTGAAAACGTGTTCAATTCCTCTAGGTTGTGGACTTTTTATAAAAGATAGGCAAATAATAGTTAATTTCGTGCTTTTTAGGTAAAAGTTCATCAAACTATACAGTACAGGAGCATGGGGTTGAAAAAAAGTCATAACCCTAGTGTATATATAGCTGCTTATCTAATTTATAGTTACTACAGAAGCAATACATGGCGACGTACAAGCCTAGCGATAGTATCATTCAGAAGAACAAGCATGTCTGGACCAATAATCTGGTAAAGTTTGAAGACTCTCATAAAAGAAGAAGAATGGTCCCTTAAGAAGATTATTCACTGGAAGAAAAGTACAGAATTTCTCTCCAAAAGCAAATTATCGGGCGCTGCCGTTTCCTTGGACCAAAAATCAAAGGAAGAAAGGAGCGAATAACGCAAATTTCCAAAGAAGTCACCAAATCATGAAAGAATTAACTGAACTTTTCTCATGTATTTGATCAAGTTATATGAGCAAAGCTTGATAAAATACTGAAATGTTATGATGAATGTGTCAAGCGGGAAAACTACGAACCCCTTGATGAAATTTTTGATATTACTAAAGTGAATGGATCATAGTTACCTTCCGAGGACAAGCGATTGTACCTTCTCCAAGTGGAAAGCAAAGGAACAGCGCGATACTCTATCAGCCAGGCGGCCAGTAAAGAAACGATCAAACCCTCTAAAAGAAAAAAACTTTCTAATAGGTCATCAAACTCATCATCTTACTATCCTGGTTTAGTGGTTCTGACTCTGAGGCTGATGACATGAAAACAATGAAGAAGAAGAAGAAGAAGAAGAAGAAGAAGAAGAAGAAGAAGAAGAAGAAGAAGAAGAAGAAGAAGAAGAAGAAGAAGAAGAAGAAGAAGAAGAAGAAGAAGAAGAAGAAGAAGAAGAAGAAGAAGAAGAAGAAGAAGAAGAAGGTGAGACTACTCTTACAACAAGCAGAAAACATCATAAAAGCAAAATTGCAGTCAACTTAGTGTGACCTACACAAGAGTATTAATAAACAAAGTTGCTAAGATATGCAAGCAATTGGTTTGTGAAGGCATTGACATCTCAACTCCATGTCAATCAGCTGTTTACAAGTCAACAATCAAAGAGGCAATCAAGCTGAAAAAAGAAAAGATAAAAAAGTTGCATGTGGAAAGTTGGTCCTTACACTTTGATGGCAAGCACATCAACGGAATCGATCTTAAAAATGAAAGAAGAGAAATCAAATTGGATGTTCTGGGCTTGGTAGATGGCAGGGGAAAAACTATTGAAAATTTATTGTATTACATGACTATACATTCTAAATACATTTGAATATATAGTAGCACTTATGTCAAAACCAATTTTTCAATGGCAGGGTGAACTTTTTTTAAAAGATATACAAATAATAGTTCATTTTAAAAATGTTTTTCTTTTTTTACCTTTCGGTGCAAATTAATGCAGTTTTAGGCTCCAGTAGCACGCAAAGATCTCGGAAAAGATATCTCCAAAAGTAATGTAATTTTTTTCCGTTTTAAACATTTGAGGTATCTAAATGTCCTGACTAAATCTGTGAATACTTTTTGAATTTTTATTTTTGTATGCTTTTTCTACGCCTCTAAATTTTGGTTGAAGTTTGAACATTAATGACCCAAAATATAATTTATTTGAATTTTTATTCAAAATTTTTTTAATTTCAGGGCATAAAGCTTATCCATATTTCATAAAGCTCATCTATATTTCAAGTTTACTAGACAAAAAAGATCCTTTAATTATTTCCAAAAAAATGAAAAATAGCACCGCAGATAAAAATGCAAATCAAATTTTATATATTGAATACATAAGTGTATTAACAGGCAAACAAAGGCCAAAAATCATCCTTTTCATATACTGATCCTTTTTCATCATTTTCTTATCATCAAGCCCTTTTCTTGTTGCTCTAATCTTTTTCTTTTTTAATAGTTTTATCAAAGACGAAATTTAAAAAAATGCCATGTTTTCTATTGAAGATCAAGACATTTTTGTAACCAAAACTGTTTACTTCACCGTAATAGTTAAAAAATGCCACGTTTTCTATTAAAGATCAAAACAGTTTTGTAACCAAAACTGTTTACTTCACCGTAATAGTTATAGTAATCTCAAGGTAAAAAACCTGGGAAAATGTTAATGATCTCACATGATGTTCTTTCAATTTATCAAACAAAATATTAACATTACAGTATATAACGTAAACTTTTTAATTAATTTAATAGTAGAATGTATTATTAAACGGCAATACAGTATTTTAAAGGTGAAAAAATCATCAAAATTAAACTATTTTACAAAACTTTATGAGGATTTGAGTAACAAACTATTGATGAATGGATTTGTAGAAAAAACTGTGATCAAATCTTTAACTTTTCTTTTTAAGTTATTTTAATTTAGCAAATTTTTATTTAAATGTTTATAAGTTTGTATGAAAAGATTGATGTGAGAGTGGAGTGCAAATTTAAATAGTTCTCAAACTTTGGGCATATCCACGAGACAAGAGAAGGCACCAAGTCATCTACTATCTAAAAATGTATATTTTTCTATATAAGACTTTTTTATAAGCTTAATATTCCAGGTTAGCAGCAAGTATTAGAGAAAAGATTTTAGAGTTAGAAATTTAACACATCCTATAACCAGGGCAACAAGGGTGAGTTGCGCCATTCTTTTTATTGACCTTTGTTTACCTTAATATCTAAAAAATTTTATAACATCTGGTTTTTTTATCTAAAAGTTTTTTTTTAATCTAAAATTAGATAAACTAGTATAAAATATATTTTATTAAATGACGTACCTTTTTTGCAAGTTACACTTCTATTTTTTCTCAAGTGTTGTTTTAAGTGGTGTGAATGGTGAAATAACAAGTTGTTTTTCACACAACTTGTTATTTCACCATTCACACCACTTGCACAAGTAACATTATTGTACATTATTACATATGGCCAGTATCCTGACTGGTTGTTACATATCTTTAATAAGAGCAGGCTTTTTTTTCATTTTACGATTTTACTCGTGATATATATAGTAAAATAAGAAGCTGAAAGACTTTTACAAAATATACACCACCAACATATTTATGTTTATACACATATAACACCGCAAACATATTTATGTATATACACATACCGAAGGTTGAAAATAATGCATAGATATAATATATTAAAGTTTTAATTCATAGATATTAAATATATCATATGAGGAAAACTTATTACTACATTTTTACATAAAATTTTGTAGAATTTTAAAAAGTTTTCCATATAATATAAATGCATTTTGTTTAATTTAGTTTTAAAAACAGATAGAGTAATAAAAAGATAAAGATTTGGTAATATTATTCCAAAAATGGGGTGCACGATATGCCATTTTACTCCAAAAGTCGGGCGCGCGATAGACAATACAAAATGAATTGAATTTTGTTCTTCAAATAGTTTCATTTAACAAACTACTAAATCTTAATGTATACTTGTTTTAAGGTTTCAAAGAAAAAAAGATCTTTTAACACAATTAGAAATTAATTATTTTGCCATTGTTGTCATATAACTAAAAAATAGAATATTATATAGTATATGTTTACATACATTTAGTAACTTTATACCATCGAAAAGATTTTAGGAATAAAAAGCGATCTGCATAATTAACGCAAATCGCAGGACATTAGAGACATTGTAATTTACTTTTCTCAGTACTTCCCAAGGTAATGATTGTATAGTTTGTACTATTGTGCATAAATGGGTAATAATATTGGATTTTTTTTGTTTAGATTCGGGGTTTAAATATTAGCTTGCTTACCTGCTGTTCATCCAGCAATCAAGACCTGCTTTAAAAATGTTATCTGATTGTGCGTTAACCAACTCGCCTGGCAAGCTATTTCATAAACTGGCTGATCTGTTGAATAAAAAATTTTCACGACTTGCTTCCTTAGTGATTTCTTTGACATATTTAAAGCAATAACCTCCTGTTTGAGTTTGTTAAAAACTTATATTTTTGATTGTTTTTAAATTTTTAAAATTGTTAAAAAATTTAAAAAGTTGAATTGTGTCTACTCTTTGTCGTCTTTTTGTCAAGGTAGTCAAGTTGAGAGCTTTGAGATGATTCTCATAGTTGATTTTTTTTTGATGATATTTATCTAGTCGCACAATGTTAAATTCTTTATAAAAATTCAATATAACCCTTTTAAATTGGTGACTGGGTACCGCAAACTCTAATTTGATTGGTTGCAAAAAAGAAACATAAAGCAATCTTAGGAGTCTAATATATAAACGTACAAAGCATTTTCTAATCCAAACCAACATTTGGTTGGACTTTGCTTGCGCATTTTATTAAATAATTTTATTATTTAAGATGATTACTCCAAGATCACATTCAGATTCTAATACGTTTACCTTTTTTATTGATACAAAGGAGTGATATTTTGTTATTCCAGTCAAAGTGCATGACCATATATTTAGAAATATTAAATTTCACAATTCAGTCCTTAAGTCTTGCAAAGTAAGAATTGATGCACAGGAACGCTTTTCATTCAAAATTAGATGTTCCATAAGCAAAATTTTTTTATGTGGGACTGTGACAAACACCATGGTGACATCCAATAAATCAACATCAATGGGTTTACCATTCTCTAAGGTCTTTGAACTAAAATCAAGCGTTTCATGTAGACTTGTTGAGCATGATTTTTTTTAACAAAACCGTACTGTTGCTTGACTTAGTTTGAACTTTTAAAGGAAAGTTTTAAATTTACATCTAATTATGCCTTCATTTATTTTACATGCAAATGAAGTGAGTGATACCGGTCGGTAGTTTTATACTAAGATTTTTTCGCTTTTTTAATAAAAAGGAGTGACATTTACTTATATAAATTGATTGTTTATATAGCAGTACAGAAGTTTTGGGTTCTTGGTAGCTCTTTTAATCAAATTAAACTGAAATTTTTGTAGCACTTTTTTCACCTTGTTGGTTATTTTTTTCAATCATTTTGTATTCAGTTTTCAACACCGGGTCTTTCCACTTACATAAGCAGTTTTATGGGATTTAGAGCCAGCCAATATCTTTCCAACATGTGATGTAACGTCATTTACTTCATAGGAGTCTAATAATCTTGATTATACGTAAACAGACACCACCGTCTTTTCTACCGTTTTATCTTTCTTTTTTATACAAATGGAAACATTCAATCCCAGCAAACATTCTATAGCAGAATTTCAGTTTAGCTCTATTGACATTTTGATCGGTCCACTTTAGTTTTACTCATCGGTTACTTCATGGAACATTAGTAATAACCACAAAAGGTGGCTATCTGGCTGCCACCTTTGGTGGTCAATAAACGTATTTTTGGTGATAAAAATAAAATTATTGACCGTATCAAAAGCTTGAGATAGGTCTATAAAAGCACCTAAAGTATATTAAAATTTTTCAAACGATTCGGAGATGTTATAAACAAACTGGATAATGGCATATTTAGTTTAACTACATTTTCTTAAACAATACTGATTGGTATGCCGAGCTGTCTTTATCCACGGCATAACTGATTGTTGTGCCGTGCTGTATTTATCCACTATTTTGACGAAAAAAAATCCTGCGGAAATTACTAAATATATAAAATATATAAAATGTGTTTAGTCACAAAAATATATATATGTATATATTTTATGGTAATTTAAGAATTTAATAAAACAGGCATTATTGGAACTATGGGGAGAAAACCTTTCCCTCCCCACTTAGTAGGAATGATAAGCTTTTTACTCAACACTTAGTTGGATTAGCCGGTTTTGGTGAGAGCTTAGTTGGAATTATTAGTATTACATTTAGAAACTGGGTTTTAGTTAAAAGTAGAACTTCATATTTGTATTTGGTGTTTAATTGAAATATTTGTGTTTTAAAGATTACATAGTTAAATTAGTAAGATTTTCTTTTCAAAAAATGTCTTAAAATTAAAATTATTTTTAAATTTTTACAGATAACTAAAAAAAAATAATAATCCTTCCTAATTTAACTACTATAGTACATTATAGCGTAACTGATTTAACTTGTTGCCTAAACAATAAAGACGCTGGTTTATAAAACAACTATAAAAATAACAAATAAAGAAATGTTAGCTTGTATTACAAAAACATTTAAAAAAATACAATAAATAACGATGGTCAGTTATTTAGTAATTTCGAAGGTGCCAATGGAAAAATTCCATCCATATTATTCTATTTGTCTTCATCTTTTTTTAGACATAACTGTAACTATACTTAAGTTTACAAAAATAATAATGTAAGTCGACAACCTATAAATTAAATTAAAAATTAAATTAAAAGTCGACAACCTATTTAACAAAAAAAAAACTTATTCAACTTACCATGATTTTATAATTGTGAAAAGCTTTTCGTTATCATTTTTCTAGAGCGATAATAATCGTAATTTTTCAAGAAAAAATCTTTAAGGTAAAAATATAAGTGTATGAAAATGTGAAAAAAATATCTATAAAATATGAACAGTTATAAAAGTCGTGCTGGTGAGTGTGAATGAGTGTTCATCGTGCTGGTGTGTGAATGAGTGTTCATCGTGTTTCCTAAAAAGTCGTGCTGGTGAGTGTGAATGAGTGTTCATCGTATTTCCTAAAAAAAAAGGGTATGTATATCATAATTTGAGGTGTGTTGAATATATCTGACTGCTATAACTGCATTTATGATACTGTAGTATCATTAGCAAACAATACCACCATTATTATCCATTTGTCTTTTATTCGATCCGATTAATCATTTATTCAACCATAACTGTATTCGATATATATTTTTTTTATTTTTTTATTTTTTTTATTTTTTTGTTCTTTAATCTTTACAAATTGTGAACGGACGTATTTTTTTATCGAAGGAAAAAAAAAAAAATAATGGCGAAATTTTCAGCAACCAATATAAAGGATTTACTGGAGAGAAAAATTCAAGTCTTAAAATCCAAGTTTGGTTTTACTAACGATTTAGAGATTAAAAGGGCGCATCGAACAGGAAGAAATGAAAAAGGAGTTATAAAGAAGATAACAATAATAGTAAAATTTCTTAATTACAAAGAAAGAAACGCAGTTTTTGATTTATCAAACTAAAACTTTGGAATGAAAAACTATATGTTTATGAAGATTTTAGCGAAAGAACCACGGAAATTAGGAAAACGTTGTTTAAAGAAGCAAAGGAATTAAGAGCCAAAGGTAAATTTGCTAAAGTTATTTACAACAAAGTTATTACGCGCGATTTTTAAATGAATTCTTTTATTTCTAGTTATTTAAATTTTAAAAATGGATTCTAATTATCAAAACAATTTTGAATCGCTATCATTTAACTTTTTTCAATCTAACGACTTGGTGCTTGACACTAATTCAGATCCGGATCTAAACTATTTTAGTGATGTAGGAGCTTTGCAAAACAATTGTTCCTACTTCTATAACAAAGAAATAAAAGAATTTCTTTCTCGGGATCATTTAAATGTTATCATTTTAACATTAGAAGTCTTAAAAAAAACTTTAAAAATTTGTGTACTTTAATAGTGGAAACTTCAAATACATTTAGTATAATTTGCTTAACTGAAACGTGGTGTAAATTTGATGACGCTAAATCTAATTTAAATCTCCATATTCGAGGTTTTAATATTATCCCACGAGCGCGCAAAGCAAATAAACGCGGAGGTGGTGCACTTTTTTATGTAACAGAAAATTTGAGGTTTTTTATTAGGCCTGCAACCATTCTCATCTCTCCGTTAAGCTGAACGCTTATCTCTCTGCAGCCATTCTCATCTCTCCGTTAAGCTCAACAGAGCTTTTGTCTGAAATTTCATTACAATATTTCTAAGTAAAGAAATGACGAAAATTTATATAAATTCGTTAAAGTAAAACTTATACCAAAATAAAACAATTATGTTTAAAAAATTGTAATTTTAAATAAATTTTTTATTAATGTAATTTAAAAGAAATTTTTGACTAACGCTCCGTTAAGCTTAACGAAGAGATGAGAATACGGCTACTGAGATGAGTATTTCTGATGGCAATAAAGAAATTTTAAAAATTGAACTTTTAACCAATAGTTCTAAAAACATACATATAAGCTGCTGTTATCGCCCACCATCTGGCCATATTGAAAGTTTTAATGCATTTTTGTGTAATGATATTTAAAAAAATAGTTTTAAGGAAAAGAAACTAAATTATGTAACTGATGACGTAAATTTAAATTGTTTAGAATATCACGTTAATAACAACATTCAAAAGTTTTACGATGACTTATTAGAACATGGAGCAATTCCACTAATTAACAAACCTACTAGAGTAACCTCAACTTCAGCTTCCTTAATTGACAACATTATAACAACTGATATCTTTAAAGAAACTCTTAAAAAAGGTATAATAAAAAGTGACGTTTACGACCACTTCCCTATTTTTTTCTCAATTAATATTGACAACAAATTAATACAACAACATAAAAAAGTAATTATCAAACGTTTTTTCACCGATGCAAATCTAGCATCGTTTAAGGATCAATTATCTTTAATAAATTGGAATCATATAAACAGTTCATTTGAAGCTAATGAAGTATACGATACATTCTTTCAAACTTTCTATGAAATTTATGATGTAAATTTTCAAAAACGTAAATATATTATAAGTCAGCATGGGTCAATAAAGATCTTAGGAAATCCTCAAAAAGTTGATGGCGTATTTTTATATTTTAACCCAAACAAATAGCAAGAGAATTAAATAAATATTTCGTGTCTGTTGGCCCTAATTTAGCTAAAAATATTCTAAATATGATAAATCCAATAAATGATTACGTGTTTCCATTAATCTCTAGTTTAGATATATTTGAAGTATCTTCTTCAAATTAATTAGCGACCAATATCTATCCTCTCTGTTTTTTCAAAATTTTAGAAAGAATTTTGTTCAACCAAATATCTAATCATCTTGCTGTTAATAATATACTTTACATAAATCAATACGGTTTTAAAAGAAATAACTCTACTGAACATGCAATAATTCATCTTACTCGTAGTATAACTGATTCATTCGAAAAGTCGAATGTCAACGGATCTTCTTCACAGGATTATCTTAATATAGATTATCTAAATATAACCTGTGGAGTTCCACAGGGATCTATACTAGGGCCCTTATTATTTCTGATTTATGTTAACGATCTCCATGAAGTCTCAAAATTAACAACTATAATGTTTGCTGATGATACAAACCTATTCCTATCTAATAATAACATCAATTAACTTTTTTATGATATGAACATTGAACTAACAAAAATATCTGATTGGTTTTAAGTCAAATAAACTTTCACTCAACATTGATGAAACTAAATGGATTTTCTTTCATCCATGATTTAAAAAACATTTACTTCCAAGTAACATGCCTCTTCTTCATATTGATAATATTCAAATAAAAAGAGTAATTTTCACAAATTTTCTTGGTATCATTATTTTTTTTTTTTTTTTTTTATACTGTTATTTAGGTGCCCCAAGAAGACCTAACGGTCTTGTCACAGAGCACCGCGGATGTGCATTTAACCAGAAAGTTCACGCCTCCTTCCTTACCGTGACGCGAAAATATGTCCAAGGCTCGTTTCGAACCTGGATCTCTTGCTTATAAAGCAAGCGCTCTAACCACTGCGCCACGGCCGCAAATTATAGATGAAAATCTATCATGGAAGAATCACATCGGACATTTATGCAACAAAATTGCAAAAAGAATTGGAGTTTTATATGAAGCAAGAAGTGTTTTAATCAAACATTCATTAACTCAACTATATTACTCTTTTATACACTGTCATATTAATTATGCTAATATTGCATGGGGTAGTACCCATAAAAGTAAATTAAAGCCACTTTATTTTCAGCAGAAGCATATTGCACGTCTTATAAATTTCAAAAATCGTTTTACTCACTCAAGGCCATTCTTATTTAACATGAATGTTTTTAATATACTACTGTGATCAAAAAGTAAGGTGAATTTTTAATTTAAACTTCCCGCCTTATTCGAATCGTCCAATCTTTTTTATTTTTAAGTTGGTAGGAATGTCATTAACATTTGCGCCAAATTGCATGTCAAACTCATAATTATTTTTTTTTGTTTACGCTTGTTTCTGAAGTACCAAAAGTACATTCGGCGATTTTCACGATGTCTAATTTTGTTGAGCAAAGAAGTGCTATTAAATTTTGTTTGCGGAATGATATTTCTGCTGCTGAAACGTATCGAATGTTGCAAAAAGCCTTCGGTGAAGAGACTATGTCTCAAAAAAATGTTTACAAGTGGTACAAAGACTTCAAAGAAGGCCGAGTACGTGTTGATGACTTGGAACGCTCCGGACGACCATCGACTTCGATTGATGATCGCCACATCAACAAAATCAAAGAATTGGTGCTTGCAAATCGTCGGTTAACCATTCGAGACCTTGTTGATATGGTTGGAATATCATTTGGGTCGGTGCAAGCGATTTTGAAGGATCATTTGGGCCTTAGAAGACTCAAATCACGTTTGGTGCCGAAATTTCTCAACTTCTTTGAAAAAGAGCGTCGCGTTAAAGCGTGTGAAGCAATGCTTTCTGACTATCAAGACGTCTACAAACAAATTATGACTGGCGATGAGACTTGGGTCTACGCATACGACCCTGAAACAACCGACCAATTGAGTGAATACCGTGAAAAAGGCGAGCCGAGATCGAAGCAACCACGTCAAAGTCGCTCAAAAATCAAGGTCATGTTGACTGTTTTATTTGATTATTGTGGTGTTGTGCACTACGAATTCTTTCCAACTGGCCAAACTGTCAACAAGGAATATTATTTAAGCGTTATGCGACGTTTGCGTGAAGCTATTCGCAAAAAGAGACCGGAATTATGGGCCAATAACTCTTGGATTTTGCACCACGATAATGCGCCTTCGCACACAGCACTGGTTCTTCGTGAGTTTTTCGCCAAAAACTCTACCCATGTTGCTCCACAACCACCGTATTCGCCCGACTTAGCACCGTGTGACTTCTGGCTGTTCCCAAAGCTCAAGAGACCACTCCGGGGAAATCGTTTTGAGTCCATTGAAGAGATCCAACGTGAATCGGCACGCGCATTGAAGGCTATCCCTACCGAGGACTTTTCGGCATGCTTCGAAGACTGGAAAAAACGTTGGCAAAAGTGCATTGGGGCCGGGGGGGATTATTTTGAGGGGGACAATACAGATTTGGAAGAATAAATAAAGATTTTTCATTTTATAAAAAAATTCACCTTACTTTTTGATCACAGTAGTATATCAAGTAAATGTTTATAATGTTCTTTGTTTTATGTTTAAATGTAAAACCAACTCATCTCATGCTTCTTTTTTTGATTTAAATTCCTTAAAAGAAAAAAATAAATATTCTTTAAGAAATAATAATTTTATTAAACAACCAAAATTTCAATCAAGCTTTGGTAAATCTTGCATTTCTTTCGGTGGAACTTTTTTATTGAACCAAATAAATTAAAAAAATTTTGATTTTTCTCATGAATGGAATTATTATATGTTCAAAAGACAACTAAAAAAAGTAATTTTCTCAATTGAAAATATATTTACATACTTTTAATTATACCCAGTTTTGTCATCACTTATTTATATTTTACTTTTATACAATATTGATTTAAAGTTTATGTGAGAAACTATATTTAAACACCATTATTTGAATTTTGTTAAAAGTTGCACTGACGTTATTTGTACAGTAGTTATTTATTATTTACTTGTTTACTTTAATTTTTATTTTAATTCGTAATGGTTGTAAATAATTTTTATTACGAACGGTATATACTTTTAATATTGAAATTAATTTAGTAATAAAAAAAATATATATAAAAAAAAAAAAAAAAAAATTGATGTATGTGAATGGATGTATCTGCAAATATTGTATGAATGATACTTTTGGAAGTTAACCTTTGACAGTGGTTTAGCATTTTTGTCAGTGAAAGCGTAAACGTAAACGCACCAACATTTGATAAATTCTTCTACACAATCTTTTGGACAACCTTAAAGTGCATTTGGATGTACCTAATGCAATCATATTCTTATTATTTTCGTTTATTTATTAATTAATTAACAATTAAGATTAGTGTAATTGTAAGATACATTTGAGTAATAAGAATCAGTGATCGTATAGATGCGAGTAAGATGCGAGACGTATTTATTTATCAAGAATATTATGATATTATTGTTTTCGCTTGAGTCATGCGTTCAGAAGAATTGGTATTTTAATTCAAGCCATAAAGACCATAAAGAAAAGTTTAAAATTTGTATATATTTATTTTTGTTTTTCTTCAAAATCTAAATTAAGTTCAAAGTTCTTCAACAGCGGTTCTCGGTGACAAGACCTGTATGGTCTTCTTTGAGTATCCGCGTTCTTTATCTTTATGTTTATTCTTAATTTTTTTTTTTTTTTAACGATTTCTTTGCATGTTATTTTTCTTATTGATATATTTGTAAATATTGTATTAAATATTGTAATAAAGAACAAAAAAAAAAAAATAAATAAATATATTCGTAATATATAATAGAATCTTTACAGAGTAAGTAAAATTAAAAAAAAGAAAATCACAAAGTTACGTTATACAAAAAATATATAAAATAAAACAGGTGTTGATAAATAAGCCTATTATTTGTTTTTGTACTTTTGTTATTGCTGTTGTTTTTGAGTTATTTAGATTTATTAGAGTTTACATTGGTTTCGGAACAAAGTTAGTTTTATACATAGTTTTAAATGCTTTGGAGTTAATAAAAATTCACAAAGTTGTTAGTGTTTAAAATGAGATCTTTTAATAACGTTTTCAAAGTATTTAAGTTATTCGATTTTCCAGTTGAATATTTTTGGATATTTACTTGTTATATTGACACAGACCACGGTACGAAATGGAAAAGCGTGAGAGATTAGTTTTTTTAAAAGGTACGTTGAAGTTTCCTGTTCCTCTGGTATGGTATCTATTTTTGCTATTTTGGAAGAAATTCTTTGAAAAGTAAGAAGGAACAAGTCCATGTTTATATTTGAACATAAATAACAAATTTTGGAATATATTGATTTGATATACATTTAATGCTTTCAAATTTTTTAAAAGTGGCTCAGCGTGCGAGAGTTTATCCTTATTAAAAACTATTCTTGCAGCATGTTTTAGTTTTCGATATAGTGTGGTTAGTTTAAATTTATGAGTACTCGCCTATGCAACATTAGCGTATATCTAGTAGCTTTGTATGAATGAGAAGTATAGGAACTTTAAATTATCAGGAGGCAGTATAGAACTAGCTTTGTAGAGGATACCAATGTTTTTTGATATTTTGGTATTTAGTATACCTATATGTGATTTCCATGAGATGTTCTTATCAATAAGTATCCCTAGAAATTTAGTTGCGTGGGTTCTCTCTATTTCTTTAGTATCTATATATAGCGAAGGTAAATCGGGTAGCATTTTTTTAAGGTTAGAATAAAAAAGAATGTATTTGGTTTTTTCTGTGTTTAGCGATAATTTGCTAGATTTTAACCAACTGTTTATTTTTTCAAGTTCAGTATTTGTAGTTTCATAAAGTTCTGTAATTGATGCGGATGCATAAAATAATTTGACGTCTACGAACATAAAATAAAGTGTCGTCTGCGAACATTATGACATTCAATTTACTTGAGGCTTTAGGAAGATCGTTTATGTATATTGAAAACAAAATAGGTGCAAAATGGAACCTTGGGGGACACCGCATTTTATTTTGAGTAATTTTGAAAGTTTCTTTTCATGAGCAATAACGCATTGTTTTCTGTCTAGTAAAAAATTTTTGAACCAGTTTAATGCAACACCTTTTACCCCATATTTTTCCATTTTCCTAATTAAGATACAGTGATATACTGTGTCAAACGCCTTAGATAAATCAACAAAGACTCCAAGGACGTATTTTTTGTTTTCAAAGGAGTCATTATTTATTTATAAGATCAAGAATTGCGTGTTCGGTTGAATGTTGCTTTTGGAAGCCAAACTGTTTTTTGTTATTTGTTAGATATTTATACAGTAGGATTTTGTTATTTGTTAGATATTTATACAGTTTATTGTATATTACTCTCTCCAAAAGTTTTGAAAATACAGGAAGAACTGAGATAGGTCTGTAATTATTTAGTGTAAATGAATCTCCGGTATGATCGACCATAACTTTTATTTGATTCGATTAATCTTTTATTCAACGATAACTCTAACTTTAATGAAGTTTAAAAAATAATAATTCGACAACTTAAACTTCTGCCGTAGTGTATTGGTTAGAGTTCTAGCTTCTGAGCTGAAGGTCCATGGTTTGAAGCCAGCACTTACCATATACAAATCATTATTAGGAAGAAGGCGTGAACTTCCTGGTTAAATGCTATTTCGCGCTGCTCTGTGATAACACCATAAAAACTTCCTGGAGCACCTAAATAACCAATAAATAAATAAAAAGTAATTTTATTATTGTTTGATTTTACATGCCATAATAAACTCAAAATGAGTTCATTATGGGATGTGGGGAGTTCGTGTTCGCCATAGCAATGATATATAATATAATTATATATTATATAATATATCATTGGGCCATAGAGATAAAACTTAACGGCAGCCAATTTAGTTTTGGATTTTTTTTGCTAAATGAATATCTCTCAAATTTTAATTGTGTCTGCCGTAATTTACGAAATTTGGCCATAGAAATTCCTGCCATGGCCACAACGGTTCTTATTACACGTTACCGACGTTTTACTCTATCAATAAATACTCTCAAATAAATAATAAAATATAGATATTTTAATCGTGAAAATAAAACTTAGCCACACAGTTGGTTTTAACGTGTCCGACTAAGAAAAATGTTCAGTTAAATAGAAGCTAACAAATTAGGGTTTTTTATTCGATACCGTGAGATCATCATTAGTATCGTTTTCCATATTTCTTTAGAAACTAAGATAACGTGACTTTAGTTACTTTAGATTTTTTAAATGTAATAAAATATGAATCCATATCTAACTGAAGAATTAGTTGCTTTTGCAATAGAAACAAAGCATAGGCTTAATGCATTAAATTACAAAACTAGACTCATTGAAGAGCTATCGGAGATAACTTTAATGATTCCAAGAATACAGGATTCTTACCATAGAGGGTTGCCTATCTAGACTACGAAAGAATCTAGAAAGGGAGGGCTAACCTTAGGCAACATTATTAATACTTAACTTAAACTGCTTATTAAGAAGAAGCAAGAATCCAGAAATGGAGGGCTAACCTTAGGCAACACGACACGATTACCTTCTCGTTGGTGCACTTTGTTAAGTGAGTTAGACAAGTATTATGTCTAATTTATGAACTAAATAGCCAAGGCAACATTTAAATAACTTTGTTATTAAATAAATAACTAAAAACAATACAAAATAACGGTAAAAGATTACTACATCTGTCCAACAATATCTGTGGAGTAGTCCAAGATCATTTGCTCACTTTTTCCAAGCTCATCTGTATTTTTCTTTTACTTTAATAACAACTGTCCAATATCATCTGAAAATTTAATGACCCCTAACAACATCTTTAGAAAGATGTAACCACATGTAGTAATTTTTATCCAAGTCCAAAAACATCTGAAGAAATTTTCTCCAGATTTAGTTACATCTGAAAAAATTCCTTTGTATAACTACATATGGTTAAATTAATGCATTACTAGTTAATTTTTGTTCCAGATGTAGTTAAATCTGAAAAAATTTCTATATATAATAACATCTGGTTAAAATAATGTATTATTAGTTAATTCATTTTAAAATCTACAGATGTAGTTGCACAAATGTTATTACTTTTTGATTATTTAAAAGATGTAACTGCATCTGTAAAATCCAAAGATGTAGTTGCACAGATGTTACTACATTTTGGTAATTTAAAAGATGTAACTACATCTGTAATATTCATTTAATTTTTGCACAGATGTTATTAGACACCAATGAAATTTCAGATGTTGTTGGACAGATGTTATTATACCTAATTATATTTATAGATGTTGTTAGACATGGCAAAAACTGATGATGTTACCCTGACCCCAAAATAACTTTTAGCTAGGTTGACTTGACTGTTTAGAATAGCTTTGCATTAGCAGAATATTGTCAAACAAACACGTAGTAAATATAACAGGTAAAAAAATGTAAGTAAAAAAATGTAGTAAATATTACAGGTAAAAAGTTAAATATCTGGTTTACAAGTCGACTCCTCATATATGAAATTTTTTACCTATAATGTTTTTTAATATTTTATGTGTAATGATTTTAAAAATGTTTGCGTTTTTGAATTACACAATTTATTTCTAACGAGAGATATCAAAATTAAGTGGTTTTTTTATTGAAACAGAAAGTTATTTCTACTGATTAAAATATGATATTATTTTTCTGAGTCTACATATATAATATGAATAACCTCTGAGACCTGTCTTTGATTCCTTATAAACAGAAAAAACCAAAAGTAAAATAACTTATCTTAAACAGGGGTAAGGGGGATAGGTAATCCGCTATCCACTCCTTCTTTCTACATATATCGGCCAATATCGAATTGTATTTGGCAATTTTAAATATAGTTGGCAAATTTCAACATTTTAAAGTCAACAAATATAAAAAGTTGAGAACCTTTTTTTTTTGTCGTTTTTGGCACTTTACTTCCCCCCCTTCTTCCCTCCATCTCTCATTTTAAAAAAATCAGTTCTTCGCGCCATCCGCGAACCCAGCTTTGGCCTCAAAGTTATAAACTCCTGGGTCCGCGCCTGCAATGATGCTTTCCTTCTCCTTCTAGCGATGAAAAAACACTTTACCAGAAAGAAAAATGCAAAGCGCTGACAAATCTTTATGTATATGATGTAAAAGAGGAGTTGATTGAAGAAATCCGCCGCCTGAATGTTTTCAAGCAATCAAACAATTTTGGATTAGAAGAATTAAGTTGCTCAACAAAACCTAACAGAAAGGTCTTTTGTCAATATTTTCTTCCATATTAATTTTGCTTTGCATTTTCTTTATAATTGTGGTTTCAGTGGGTGAAGGAGAGCGATCTTTCTAAAAGCTTGCTCTCATAAAAACCAAATTGGGATCAACTATGATTGAAGAATGCTTTTGTAACATTTACTTTCAAAATTCTTTTTTATTTATCTTATCTATTTTTAAGTTGTTCCATCGATAACGGTTGTGCAAATCTACTATCTTTTTATTTAGATTGCTCATTTCATTTTTTAAACTCTTTGTGATCTCATTCATTTTTTTTGAAATAGTTGTTAATCAGAAATTAACATTTAATTTTAACATTTTCAATTTTATGTAGTCGATTAGTATTCGGTGTAATTAAGGCGATTTAAAGATATTATAGCGTTTGTATGGTATTTTGTTGACTGCGATATATTTCCGTTAAATGATCAAGTCTGTGAATTATAAAAAGACGAAAAAAATGATAAATTTTTCGGTATCATAAAATATAAATGTTTGTAGCAAAAAAACCCTGACCGAAGATTCTTTTTTTTTTTTTTTTAAATCTTCTTAAAATCCCAATCGCTTGTTCAAATTTGAATAAGATTTTAAATAAATAAGTTTTTTAGGTAAAATGAACATCATAGTTTAAAAATATGATCTGTTCTGATCCTTTTTCTTAAATATAAGTTCTTTCTTGGTCAGAATTCTAATATTTTTTGTAAAAATTGATAAAAAATATTGTATTTGGACAACTATATATAGTTAATATACGTCAGAACCAATTAGAACTAGGATCTAAAATAAATTAAGGCACTTTTCCAAAAGATTTTAACTAAATTCATGTTAACGCCGATGAGCAAAAGTGATCTAAAGACTCCAAAATGGTGTTCTTTAGATTCATTTTAGGGGTAATAAAAAGTTTTTTAACGAGAAAAGTTTCTTCAAGTATTGAAAAAACCCGAAACAAAAAATTTTTTGTTTGGACATAAGGCTTATAAAGTCATGCTAATTTCAAATAAAAGAAATTAAATAATTTGTAAATCGCCTTAACTACACCAAGTATGCATTTTTAAATGTATTTTTCATTACATAAGTTAAGTTTTCTTCGTGATCTTTTTATATAGCTCGGTTTCGGTAGCTCGGTCTTTATATAAAGCTCGGTTTCGTTTTAAATATTTAATTCAATTCTTAAAGTTTGTTAAAAATTAATTTCTCGATATTTTTTCAAATAAAATTTTTATTTACTTTTATTCTTTTATTTTATAATAACTAATTTCACTTTTCTTTTGCTAAACTGTGCAATGAATTCCAACAACACTTCCGTTCATTCCAAAAACAGCTTTCAAAGAACAACAACAATTTTATAAACAAATTTTAAAAACAACAGCAATAACTTTCAACAAACAACAGTTTTCAAGAACGTCCGTTTGCTTTGAGTTCCCGCCAAATACAGCTTTCACAAAACAACAACAGCTTTCAAAACATTCAAAATTTAAAAACAACTTTCTTGAACAAAATAATTTTTAAACATTTTAAAGCAGCTTTCAGACTTTCAAAACAACTTTTAAAAACAGCAACAAATTACAAACTTTCAAAAAACAAGTCCGTTCTCCTCGAATTCCTACAGGTAAAAACGTTTTTGTTTTTAAAGATCGCTTTTATGCACTCGATGCATTAATCATTTAGCAAAAATAAACTATACTTTAAGGTTGCACAAGAGTATCTTAATGAAATAATCAAGTTCAAACTTGATAATATTTTTACACTGTAAAAAAAGTTTTATGTAAAACTTAAACTAAGTACGAGTAAGCCGCAGTTTAATTGTACGGTGGGTGTGGGTATTAAGGCCCAGCGGGTAATAAGTCCCACTAGTCCAAACTAGAGGAAAATAGAAATGCGAAACTTTTCTTCGGCATTAAAATATTAGAGTTATCTGGTTTTATCACTGCTAGCAAAAAAAAATCAGTCTTTCTTTAACGTGCGTTAACGACAAAGCAAGATTACTTCGTTGGTTTCGTCAATTATTGCTCAAGTCTAATTTTTAAGGTACGTATTTTTACATTTTTAAATATTTTATAATGCTTCTATTTTTTTCAAGTGCATTTATTTGCATTAAGTATTTATTAGTTATCATTACTCAACATGTAATATTTATGCACGTGTTGAAACAAAATGATACTTTATCGATAAACGTAGCAGGTTCAAAGTGGGTAATAAGGCCCACTAAAAATTACATATCTTGATATGGTTTCAGTCGTTTAACCTAGTCCCTCAACAGCTCCAGTTGATCAACCCGAAATGATGCCGAGTCCTGCTAAAAATAAAAATATGGCCATGGTCGGCCGCAAAAAATGTTTTAACTATGTTGCTAAAGCCCTAACGAAAGAAGATTTTCAATCTTCCACTTCTAAAGCTGTTAGTAATAAGAATAAAGGCAAAGGAAAAGCCAATGTAAAGAAAAGTAAATCTGTAGTGTGGATGTGAATGATTGGTTTTGTTCGTTGAGCCAGTAAAAGTATGCGGAAAGTATGCGACAATGTTGTAAATGTAAAGTATGGTACCATGAGGCGTGCATGGGGTATGATTCTGAAGATGATGAAGAGTTAGTATGTCAATTCTGAGAATATTAATGATTTTCTTTGTAACATTTTTTAATTGAATTTTTTAATTTTTTGTTGTTATTCACTGTTGTATAAAAAATTGGTTTTTTTGAAGTATATAAATATGCAAGATTACTGATGATTTTATAAATGTGAGATAAACTATGCATTAAAAGAATGTTTCCTAACTTTTTTCTGTTTTTTATTTCTTTCTTTTTTGTATTTTTTACATGGGCCTTATTACCCCCCTAGGGGGTTAATAAGACTCACATAAGGCATGTTAAAAAAACATGAATAACTTTTGTTATAATTAATTTCTCAATATATAGAGATAATTTTTACATCAAGGAATGTTTATCTTAAGCAGCAACCAAAAATATTTTTTTAAACTTAATTTTTAAGACCTAGATGACCAAAAGTCTGTTAAGTGGGCCTTACCCACACCTACCTATTTGCAAACTTAATGGCTCTTTAGGAAATTTTTTTAGGGGGAGGATGTTGCAAATCTGTTATTCCACCTCTATTGCATTTATTCAGATTTTATTACATCACCTAAAGACAAAATTGTAATGTTTGCTAACAACTTTTTATCAATCTCACTTCTTGATTCCTCTTATCGCAAACAAAATTATACGTACTAAATGCGTATTTACACACAACAATACGTAAAATAAGTAAATTTACGTATGTAGGACATATTTAATAATACGTATCTCTTAGTCCGTGTGTTTACATTTTAATACGTATTTAAACTAACAAATAATATCCAAAGGGTAAAATACGTACTTTTACGTATTTTAAAATACTTACACAGAATTTATTTGCGGTAAAAACGGCAGCAAAACGTTAAGATTTTTTATAAAATTAACTAAAATTACGTAAAATTATAACTTTAATTTTCATCATTTAATGTAACAATGATTCATTGTAATAATAACAATAGTCTATTATAATATATAGAGTAAAACAGGGTAATATATATACCTTATTGCTATATATATATAAAGTTAAATTCGTTTATACATGTTTTTTGATAAACATAACCGTTATGCTTACAAGGGGCTTGTAATAGTTTTAGAAAATTAATTTTATATATATATATATATATATATATATATATATATATATATATATATATATATATATATATATATATATATATATATATATATATATATATATATAGTAACATCTTATTACCCTACTGAAATTTTCTATAATTAACTTTCTTAAAACTATATATAAAAATATAATAAGCATTGAATGTGATTAATATCCTTAATTGAAGAAAACAGCTAATATATTTATATCCTGTTTTACACTCTGTAAGTATTTATTCATGTATGTATGTGTGTATATATGTATGTATGTATGTATGTATGTATGTATGTATGTATGTATGTATGTATGTATGTATGTATGTATGTATGTATGTATGTATGTATGTATGTATGTATGTATGTATGTATGTATGTATGTATGTATGTATGTATGTATGTATGTATGTATGTATGTATGTATGCATATATATATATGTATATATATACATTTATACATATATATGCATATATATATGTATGTATATATATACATATATATATATATAATATATATATATATAATATATATATATATAAAATATATATATATATATATATATATATATATATATATATATATATATATATATATATATATATATATATATATATATATATATATAGAATACAAACAAAAAACGTAAACAAACCGATACAAAAAATGTAAAAGTTACTGTAGAATCACTTCTGACCTTCAAATAATGATAACAAGATTTTTTTGAATGTCGACACTGAGATACGATTTCGTTTTTTTTATGCAGTAGGTTTTTTCCATTATGCGATAAAATAACATATTTTTCTGAGACAAGGTGAGACAACACATTTCTGAGACAACACATTTTTCTGAGACATATTTTCTGAGACAAGATAGAGACAAAGGTGGCATATTTTTGTTGCTAGATTGTAAGGTTTGCAAAGTTTGACAATTTTTCATTCTATAATAGGCTTTATGCTTTGGTCTTTTAAGCTCCATATTTCCTTAGATATCTAATCAGGGTTAGGGGTTAGAGCTATCTAGATAGTTCTGTATCATTTCTATACTTAACTGATGCAAATGATTTGAGATGGTTTGCATATCTTAATTTGAATGGTGTATTACTAATGCCAAAATATACTTTTTTATTACGATCATAATGATTGGAACTTACGGTTGCTTGGTAGAAAATTTTTTAGATAAAAATTAATTGTTCAAAGGGCAAAATGCTTTATTTACGCAGTTGCATTGGTTGGTTTTTAATTGATTTTTGTATAATACTTTATTATTTTATTATATATAAGATGCTTATACTTTATTTGCAAATCCTATAAGGTACATTCTTATTTTAATATAATTATATATAAAATGTCTTCCTCAAAAAATACTTGTAGAAAAGTTGCCATTGCAGTCAGTAATTGCTTGAATATTACAAATGGTTTGTTTTATCATAATCTTTATTTACAAAAAACTTTCTATTTATCAACTATAATATTTATATTACTCGTTGTTTATGTTATTTATATTTTTTATTACATCATGATTTGTGTTTCGTTGTGATTTGAATTGTTGTTTAACATTAATTTTAGGAAATCAAGATGATAATTTACATTTGGAGAAATCCAATAGCTTAAATGTCTATTCTGATTGTTTTAACTTTGAAATTGTTTCAGATTATGAGCCCCCATTATATTCTTTATGCAATGAAGTTTCTACCAGCGGTGATTCTGGAGGCGAAAACGCAAGTGAATTTGAGTTGAAAATTAAGTTACGGGATTGTGCTATTGAAAACAATATACCTTTTGCAACAATGAACAAATTGTTATGTATTTTAAAACTTTATCATCCTCAATTACCAAAGTGTTCAAAAACATTATTAAATTCTAAACCTACAAAAATTAGAACTGTAACTAATGGTGAATTTTTATATATTGGTATTGATCCTTTTCTTCAAACATTGAGTGTTTCTAACCCTTCGATTATTTGTTTGCAATTTAATATTAATGGTCTTCCAATCTATCACAATTCGGAAATATCATTTTTGCCAGTTCTAGTAAAAAAGTCAATGATTAGTTGTCACCAAAAGTTGTTGCTAATTTTAGTGGAAGGGGAAAACCAATTTTACAAGAGTTTTTTTTCACTATTTGTGACTGAAATAAATCATCTTAAAAGCAATGGAGTTACAATTAACTCACACTTGTGCAATATTCATGTAACTAATATTGTATGTGATATGCATTTATTAGGTGCATAAAGTATCACTCGAGCTATTCCAGCTGTGGCAAGTGCACTGTAGAGGGTGAATGGCTAAACAAAGATGAATTTAGAATATTAGAGTTTTTGTGAATTTTGCGAATATTAGAGAGTTTGTGACGGTGTGACGTCTTTATTGGGAATTCCTATTCATCCAATTCATAGTTTTACAAATGACTCTATGTATTCTGTCTGTCTGGGGTATTACTTCTGAATTTTTTGTCTTCTGGACCATTCAGTGTTAAGCTAACTTCGCAATCACTAAAAACAATATAAGCTTGGCTAATTCATGTTTCATCATTCTTTCCATCAGATTTTAACAGAAAGCCTCGTTCATTGAATAATGAACGAGGAATATAAATAAGTAGAAGGCAACAGAATTCCGATAATTTCTCTTTTATTCAAGGCCTATTGTTTTGTGTGATATTCTTAGTCAACCAGTTTATGAACATTTTCTTATTTTACATAGTTCCATATTTTTGTTATGCAGATCATAAGAGCATGATGTCATTAGATTTTGTGGTGAGTTGCTAAAAATATTAGTTACAAGGCTTGTATGGAAAATCGTTTATGCCATATAATGTGCATTCTCTTATACATCTGCATAATGATTGTTTACAATTCGGACCCCTTGACAATTTTTGCGCTTTTCCCTTTGAAAATGCTGAATGTGAGGCTATATCAGGTTGAATGTGATATCACATTCAACCTGATATAGCCAACAAACAGTTTAATCCATTGCTTGGCATTCGTATCACTCTAGCTTCTGTATCTAAATTTATTTCCTGCTTAGACTCTTCTAAGCTTGTGGTCTGGACAACATACCTGTTATAGTCTTACAGTAGTGTTTTCTGGGGCTGTCATCTATACTTTCAAAACTATCTCTTGTTATCCAGCCTGTTGGAAAGCGGTATCTTTTACCCCTATTTTCATAAACTCTGGCGAGCAATCTGACTCGTCTAACTACCGTCATATTAGTCTTCTTCCTATCATAAGCAAAGTTTTTGAGTCTTTATTCAACAAACACTTAATCTCTCATCTTGAATCTAATAACTTACTTTTTGATCATCAATTTGTATTTCAATCTTCTCGTTCTACTTCTGATTTGTTAACGGTAATAACCGACAGGTTTTATTTTGCTTTAAATAGATATTAAGAGGTTAGTGCTATCTCATTCTTGACAATTCTAAAGTCTTTGATAAAGTTTGTCATGTTAATCTTCTCAATAATCATTTTACGGTTATCAGGTAACATCTTTAAGACAATTGAATCTTTCCTTACCAACTTTAGTCTTAAAGTTATCCTCGATAGACAGTACTCTTCTTTATTTCCTTTAACTTTAGGGATTTCTAAAGGTTTGATCCTTGACTCTATGCTTTTTTAAGAATATGGTTTATTCTTGTCTAGATAAGAAGCCAACACTCTAAGATTGCTCAGAGGGGGCATTGGAGCTTGAAAAGGATCTTACTTCTGCTACAACAATAATCAGTGGCTGATTAACTTTAACTCAGATATAACTCAATTTTTTCAGCTAATCATTATTGTAATAATCTAGATCTTCCTATATTTTTGAACGGTAATGCACTCAATTAGTCATCTATCCTTTGTCTTCTAGGATTAACTCTTATTTCCGATCTTTCTTAGAAACCATATATCAAAACCATTGCAAAATTAGCATCTGCTAAGGGTGCACTTTTTTATCGTGCTTGCCATTTTTCTCTGGATTCTATTTTTTTTCTCTATAAATCTCTAATCCTTCCTTGCATGCAAAACTGTTGCCATTCCTGGAGTGGATCTTCGGATCATTCCTTTTCTCTTGTAGACAAGGTGTAAAAATGCATTGTAAACATAGTCAGACCTGCTCTTGCAGCTAACTTTCAACCATTGTCACATTGTCATAATGTTGTTTCTTTTTCTCTTTTCCATAAATACTATAATGAGCGCTGCTATAAAGAGCTAGCATCTCTTGTGCCATCTACTAAAATTAATTCTCTTATTACTCGTCATTCAATTAAGTCTCATCCTTTTACTGTGACTTATCCTAAGTGCTCCAAAAATTCTTATTCGTCTAGTTTATTTCCTCGATCATCATTTGTTTCGGATTTGATCCCTTCTTGTTTTCCTAATTTTTATAATTTGGAAAACAAGAAGGGTTCAACAATTAACAAACGACTTTTAAGTCGTTTGTTAATTGTTGTCTTGCTTAATAAACTTTATCTTTTCACTTCTAACTTTAATGGTGGTTGCGTGCAGCCTTGTTGAAAGTGAAGACGTTTTTTTTTTAAAAAAAAGTAAAAATCTTCCTTTTATGTTTAAATATAAAGAAAAATTATCTCGTTGTGTATTCCAAAATCTTTGTGTTTTAAAACCCAAAAATAAATATATAATTTACGTACTGAAAATTATCTTAATGCTCCCTTTTGTCGAAATAAGTATAATCGATTGTGTATTTCTTTTCGTGGTCCATTTGAATAAAATACTTATACCTAATATCGATTTTCTATTATTTGACTTTTAATTATTTTAAACAAACTTTTTAAGGTTAAATTTTATTAATTTTATTTTAAATTTGTTAATGTCTTTAACTGTAATGTATATAACTTCACGAAAATTGTAAAGTTATACTATTTAAATACTGCTGTAACTATAAATTGTAAAGGTCTTTATGATAAGATCTATATGATCATCTTGAAGTCCTTCCATTAATCTTTTATTTATATTCTATGTATTGTAAAGAATCGTTATGTTAAAAAAAATAAAAAAATAAGTTTTGACAAAGGAAGGAGGGGATTGAAAAAACGAGAAAAATCAATGACATCATTTATGAAAGGGCTTGAAAACAATTTATATTATCAGCCTTGGTCAAGTTTTGTATTATTGTAATTTCTTTACTGTAATTTTAACAAACAAAAATATTTTAAAAACTTAAATCCTAACGATTTGCCTGATAGCTTTGTAAATATTTTAAAGATGGATGCCAAATATGTAAAAGTATTCTCAAGGGTTTATTCTGTAACAAGTTTAAACCTTCCACAAAATGACCTAGAGAAAGGTTAATGAATGGTTGTTAAAGTTAAAAGGTAAATGAATGGTTGCTAAACTTTAACTTTAGCAGTGTTTAATTATGCACATTGGCAAAAACAAACCAAAAAGGACTTGTTTTATGCAAAATATGCCTCTAAGTAACTCTGTCGCTGAAAAAGATTCTATCTTGTGATACTACAGGGGGGCCAATGCCCCCCTGACCCCCAGCTCCCCACCCCTCCCGTGGTTATATATATATATATATATATATATATATATATATATATATATATATATATATATATATATATATATATATATATATATATTTATATATATATAAATATGTATAAATATATATATATATATATATATATATTTATATATATATATATATGTATAAATATATATATATATATATATATATATTTATATATATATATATGTATATGTATATATATATATATATATATATATATATATATATATATATATATATATATATATATATATATATATATATGTATGCATATAGGGGAAAACCTTGGACACTTGAAGAAAAAATAGATTGTGCACATGTACTAACGGAAAACAAAGTGTTAAAAGGTTTTTTTTAAAAGTGTTAACACTTATCTTTCGAATTAGAAAGAAAAAAATAATTATTGTGTACCTTAATAATATACAAAACATAAAAGAAAAAGTATTAGAAAAAAGGCATGTTTCAAAATTGGAGAGTAGCCCCGGATACATAGTTTAACCATAATTTTACCTCTTTTTTACCAGTATGACACAAATATAATATATAATTTTTAGCATTGGACTACTCTTCACACATTAAAAAAAAAATCGCCTCTAAAAATTGCCATTGATATATAAGGAATGAGAATGAAAATGCCATCATTTTGAAATATAATTATTAGCATTTTACTAATGAAAACAATCTGTTTAATAACACGTTTTCCAAATCTAAGGTTTTTTTATTGGAATTAAATGAATTACTATTATAGGTTTGTGTATTATATTAAATGTATTACCATTTAAGTAAAAAAAGTTGCTCATTTTTAATATGTAAAAAGATTAAGTTGTCCGGAACCACCCTCCAAACATGCGTCAAATACCAACTGATCATACCTCATTATCAAATACTAGTTTTAAAACCAGTAAATTAAAGTATTGAACAAACTTTTTTTAATAACTATTGTAAATAAAAATTTATCTTTAATCAATAAAAAGTTATTAGTTTACATAAAAATTAGGTATAATAATATGTGAATCAAATATGATGACACATCGCTATTCTGGTGGTGGGAAACAATATCTTGCACTTCGAGTCAATCGCTTCGGCATATTATGATAGATAATTTGCATGTGTAATATTTTCACTCAAATAATGTTTTGTAGTATTTAAAATTAAACAGGTTCTTTAGTTTAAGCTGTTCATCAAGTGTCCGGATTTGCCCGCCGTCCGGGACTACCCAACTTTCCCCTAAATATATATATATATATATATATATATATATATATATATATATATATATATATATATATATATATATATATATATATATATATATATATATGTCTTTACCAAAATGTTAAATTGCGTTTGTTTTGCAACCTTAGATAGGTTGGCGTATAAATGATCTTGTTAGCTATAAGTTGTATAATTTACTTTGTTTATTCGTGGAACTACAACTTTAGCTTTATCTAAAGTGCATTTTTAAACATCAGGTCACTTCTGATTCTTTGCGACTCTAAAGTAGGTGACCTTAGTGGCAAGCTTATTAGGTGTTGTGAAAGGTAAATACAACTTAAGAATAAAAAAGTTTCTTCTCAGATAAGCTGACCAAAATATCTGTATAGAACTTTTATTTTATGGCTTAAACAGTGCCGTATTACCCACAGTCATCATTGACGAATGCCGGGAGGCCACCGAAAAAGTTTAGGCCTTATTAAGATTGATTAACTTTTTTTTTAAAGACCATTTTATCATTCAGAGTCTTTTTTTAATTTACGAAAAGTTATTTATGTCAAAGATAAGTTGTAATTGTTATTGAATTGCTAAAAACAGCTTGACTTATTTAAATTAATTGGTTTTAACAAAAAACGCACGATTTATAAATTTCGTCCGTTTGTAAAGTTTTAAAATATTAAATGACTTAAAATACAAACGGAGAACAAATTGGGAGAATTTATAACTGGAAGTTGATTTCCTGCGTTGTCAGCAGGGCTGTGGAGTCGGAGTCGTGGAGTTGGAATCGAAGCTCATTTTGCCTGGAGTCGGAGTCGGAAAAATTATACCAACTCCGACTCCAGCTTAAAAGTAATCTTTCAAAGTTTCATAACTTTCATATGAATTTTATATATGTTAGTTGTTAAAATATTTTATGTTCAGTCAGTCTAAAACTTAAGTATCAAACTCTAGTAATCAAATTGTTAAAAAAATATAAGTCCCTGTTTGCTCTGATAGCTCTAGGATATCCAGACATAATGGGAATAGTAGTAATAGTTTGCAACAACTGTAGGGTTAGGAGTTTGGTATGTTAATTTAAGGCCTTTAAAACAGTGATAAGCAACAGGTTGTTTTGCTGCTTATCACTGAGAATCATAAATCACCTCCCCTGTGCTCTCTTCCACCATCTCTTATATTAGATAACTTCATGACTTACACTGTCTGACACTGTGCTTCATATTCTTAGTAGAAAGTTGGACGTGCCAACACCTAGCAGAAAAAAGCTGCTTCACAGAACAGAAAGACTGTAAGTATTCCATTAACTTTGCATTAATCTTTTGTAAAGTGATAGTACATGAGAAATGACCACTATAGTACTTGTGTTTGGTTTTGTTATCTCTTTTACTTTGTTTATTACTGCACACACAGAAAGAGGATAAGTTCCTATATATATTTTCCTTATTCACTATAATGTAGCCTCTGAATCATGTAGGATATTATAAAGAAGTTCTGCTTTTTATGGTTATGAATTTAGCACATGTGCTCAGGTGTAAATCTCTTATGTAGATGTGCAAAAAGTGCAGCTATTACGTTTAGACACCAAAAGAGTTATTTATCAAACTAGTGTAAAGTAGAAGTGGCCCAGTTACCCCAGGCAACTAGATTCTAGCTTTTATTTCGCTTCACAGCTTATTTGGAAAACGAAATGTGTAATCTAATTGGTTGCTAGGGGCAACTAAACCAATTGAGTATGGCGTGGCTAGTTAAGCATAGGGGCAACTAAAATATCTTATAAACTACGCATCAAATGACAAAACATCTAATGGACCAAAGATAGGTATATATAATGGTAATATAATGCGCATCAAATGGTTGTTGGGCGGCGTTCAAGTGAAATGCGCGAGCACCTTTTCGATTTTGGACCAAAAGAGTAAAAAAAATATTTTTACTATATTTCTCTCAGATACTTAAAAGACCATTTATCTCGCAACACTTAAGTGTTTATACATTAACCATTTATTAGACTTTTAATTATACTTTGCTAAACATTTTTAAGTAAGCATTTTAAGGTCTATACACTCTTTTAAATTAATCATTCTTAAATACTCTAAACAATTTAAGATATCTTTAATTCTTTCTTTTTTTGAAATATGTTATGGTTTAATACGATTTAAAACTATTTAATTTTTGTTTCTTTTAAAAATATCTTTACTTAAATATTACTTAGTCAATAAAATATATAAGTTAAATAGCAAAAATTTAAATAAAAATTTTAATTTTGTTTTGAATTACGTGTTACTTGTTTGCTATGTTTGTTATAATGGTATTTCATATTTTATATATATTTTGATTATATATACTGTATATAAATAATTTATATATAGAGCTACATGGTATACTATTTCACTTACTATTGGTATATAACTGTAATATGTGTGTGTGTATATTACACATATTTGTGTGTATACAAAGCTACAGTTATACAAACAGACACAAGCTTTCTCTCTCACACACAGAGAGATACATACATACATACATATATATATACAGTATTGGACAAAACATTTGCAACCAACATCGAACAATGCTAAAAAGTGTTCCTAATTTTACATGTCTTAAAAACGAAACGAACTATACTACCACAGCAAACAGTTCAGAAGTCTGGAGTCATAGCATGCCATGACATGAGCAATCAGCTGACAGGTGACAGCACACAAGCAGAATTTCGTTGACAAGTGCCATTTTGCAGCGGACAAAACAAGTGCAACTTTTTTGGTTTGTTTCATTTTCTTAAGTCTGGTCTGTGTCAACGTCACGGAAGTTTTTTAATAATTAAAGGAAGTATCCAGAAGTTTCCAGAAGTTTCCAGAAGTTTCCAGAAGCATGCAGAAGCTTCTAGAAGTTTCCAGAAGAAGCATCTGGAAGCATCCAGTAGCATCCAGAAGTATCCAGAAACATTCAGAAGCATCCAGACGCATCCACAAGCTTCCAGAAGCATCGAAAAGAAGCATCTAGAATCTTCCAGAACAGGTTCACACAGGTTCATTTTACTATATAAGAGACATGTAAATCGGCATGTAATTCAGTCAGTATATGGAAGTCAATCAGTCAGTATTATCAAGACAGTTTATCGAAGTTAGTTTTATCAAAGTGTTTTATCGAAGAACATCAATACAAGAAGTGAAATACAACAAGTGTTTCATTACATCAATACAGTCCACATCCAACCAAGACGTTGTGTTCCACAGAGCATTATTGTATCATCACAAGGTAAATGTAACACGGTAAGCCTTTAGAAGTGTGATTATTTATTTTTATTATTTTTATAACTTCAAGTGCAAAAATGGCTCCCAACAGTCTTGGATTGGAACTAAGAAAGAAAATTATTGGCGATTACGTAAGTGGAATGTCACAAAAAAATATTTGTGATAAATATCGCGTGAAAAAATGGACCGTATCAAGACTATGTTCCAAATATCGTTCTACGGGGAAGTTGGCAGCAGATAACAAAATTGGAAGACCGCGTTCCACCACTTCTAGAGAGGATTCTATGATCATCAGATCTGTCAAGAAGTATCCCTGGATATCATCAGTCGAGATACAAAAGCAATTAGAGCTGCCTGTATCGGACCGAACAATCAGACGACGTGCTGTTGAAGCCGGATTGTTTTCTCAACGTCCTGCAAAGAAACCGTTGATTTCACTAAAAAACCAGAAGAAAAGACTCCTGTTTGCAACATCTCATATTGGCTGGAATGTGCAGAAATGGCGAACTGTCCTGTTCAGTGATGAATCGAAGCTCAACATCATTGGGAGCGATGGCATTTGCCGCGTACATCGACCGGCCGGAAAACGCTTCGATTTACGTTACTGCCATAAGACCGTGAAGCATGGTGGAGGCAATGTAATGGTCTGGGGGTGTTTTTCTGCTAACGGTCTAGGTCCAATACATTGAAAAGATGGAATAATGGACCGTTTCATGTATAAAAATATCCTGAAAGATGTTATGTTACCTCATGCTGAATGGAATATACCAATAAAACGGGTTTTTCACCAAGACAACGATCCGAAACACACTGCAAAAGTAGTCAAGCAGTGGTTTCAAGACAACCACCTATCGGTGATGGATTGGTCGCCTCAATATCCTGATCTCAACTATATTGAGAACTTGTAGGAGATCGTCAGCCGCAGGAATTAATTGTGAAGATGTTCGTAATAAGGATCAACTGTTTGAACAAATCCAAAAGGCCTGGGCAGCGATTCCACAAAGTATCATTGATCACCTCATCGAATCTATGCCTTGAAGATGCAAGGCTGTGATCGACAACAAAGGATTCGCCACGAAATATCGATAGCGAAATACAGCTTGGTCAACATTTTGTCGAGTTGCACTTGTTTTGTCCATTAGGAAATCAACTTTTTTTAATACTTTTGATTAATTTATTAATTTTCGTGTACAAGTAATGAACTTTGTGATGAATAAAACTTGAAGAACTTTGTCTCTAAACAGTTACATAGTTATTTATCTAAATTGAAAAAATGCAGCACTTTTATATATAGAAACTAAATTAGCATTATTTGGTTGCACTCGTTTTGTCCGATACTGTATATATATATATAAATATATATATATATATATATATATATATATATATATATATATATATATATATATATATATATATATATATATATATATATATATATATATGTTGTTATATTGTACCAAGTTATGATACAAAGTCTCTTGTTCGTTAGAGAGTGATCAATATTAAGTAAATTGTTTACAAAATAGATCAGTTTTAATATATAAAAAGTTTGATTATTTGAAAAAATACAACTTTGTGATGGAACTTAAAGTTTGATGATTGCCGAAGGGCATGAAACTTTAAGTTCCAACATCCATTTGTAGTGACTAAAAAATTGGACCATAAAGACCGTGCAAAGCGTTCCCGCAAAAAAAAGAGTCATCTCTATCAGAAAACTGCCAGTAAAATTCAGTACAGTTTTTCATGTGCATTAAAAGTAGTGGAACAATTTGACCGTTCATCAAAAGTAACAGTACTGCAAGCAATTGATATGTATCCTGAAATGGTCAGAGAAGTTGCCCGAGTGGTTACTGCTTTGCCACCCACTCAAGTTAGTGTGGAGAGGTTGTTCTCTGCCCAAAAAATAAGATCAGATTTGAGGACATTCATGAAGAGGAGGATCTGACGGAGGCAATACTTTTTCTGAGGACTTATTCATAATTTTATTAGTGACTGCATAAGGGTTTATTGTATATCTATTAACAAAAGTTCAGAAAAGTTATTTGTTCATAAATTGTTTTCTAATAAATATTATTTAAAGCACTAAGTGATTAATTATATAAATCATGGTGATGAAATAGGCAATCTTAACATTTTAACGCGGTAAATTTGTTGTTACAAATTGGTGACTCACGAGTCAGGAGTCGGTCCATGATAAAGTTAAGGAGTCGGAGTAGGAACTGCGGTTTACCGACTCCACTGCCCTGGTTGTTAGGTGTATATGGTAAAAAAAAGTTTGAATCCTATTGGAAAATTGTAAAAGAAGAACTTAATGAAAGTGATTTAATAACTGCTTTAGAAATTTCCGTCATGTTTACCAGTTTGAAAAAGAAGCATTGTTTTTTTTGAAACCAGTCTTTATCTAATGCTACACCATGTGGTTTCTTTACTTTAACAGAAGATGAAACATATGGTTCAAGTCCTGATGCTTTGGTGGCTCCAAACTTATTACTTGAAATAAAAATCAGAGTAGAAAATTCAAAAGAACCATTGTCAAACTTATTTAAATCACCTGCCTATTTTATTCAAACACAACTTCAAATAGTATGTACACAATCAAACACAACTTCAAATGGTATGTACACAATCAAACTACTGCTTTCTTATATCCTTTCATTCTGAAACAAAAACTGCTAAGTACTACCTTTTCCAGAAAAACAAAGTTTTGTGGAATGTAGTAAAATATTTAATGGACAGTATCTTTTCAAACAAACCAATATCAGATTGGCCACATAAAGAATAAAAGTTATTCGCAACTCTAGAAAAGGAAAACCGTAGTCGTGTTCAGAGCTTCGAAAGTATCAAACCATTACGTACCCATATTAACAAAATTATATGAAACACTTTTACATTTATACTTTTAAATACTATTTTTCAGAATTTGGTCCAATAGGATCCATTGTTAAATTAACAATATGACACATAGTCTTCCATGTTGATGAAAGTAAGTCTAGTCTTTGCATAGGCCAAACTGTATTAAGAATCAACCATTCTCTAACACGTCCAATAAATTGTTCAACATGAATTCTGGTTGAAGCAATATCAAAATTTGTTGAAACGTCCCCATGTGAAAACTTATTCAAATTTTTTTGTGCTAGTGAGTTTAAATAAACACCTTTTATCAAACAATAATCTTGGACTGCGAAATCTCCATCAGCCATTAATTTATGTTCAGGGGTAAGCCAACTTAACACACCAGTTTTTTCTGTTATTGCACTATCTGATATTGAACCTGGATAAATATCACTGAACAAAAAACCACTTCCATGAGGTGAAATACCAATCAATGCTTTTCTTGTTTGTGTGTTTTTGTAATAAAAAAAACATCAGAGTGTTTAAATGGAAATTAGTTGTTTGTTGAAATTTGAATTCTGTGCAGTATATAATCATATCAGTTAGACCGTGTCCAGTTTTGAAAAATATTTCTAGCATTCTTTTAAATAAATATCCATCATCAGGATGAAGATCAACTTTATCAAATGTTTCTAAAAATACTATCCATACAACAAAAAGTCTATTAACTGTGCTTTCAGAAACTAATAACATATGTGCCATAACTCCCAAGTGTAATGCATGATGACAAATAGTTAAAACTGAAAATAATTCATTTCTTTTGTCTAAAGCTCGAATACCAGTGCCTTTACTATCTTGATATTCAATAGCATGTAAATATGGAATAGTAACATCGAATAAAACATGAAACTTTTTAATGGATAAACCACAAAGGTATTTAAATGATGAAGGTTTATTATCTATCATAATATTATGATATGATAATTTTATTGATAACGAAAATTTATTTTGTTACTTTCGACTTCTTTTAGTAATTTGTTTTTAGATTTTCGGAGAAATTATACTTTTCTTTATAAGATTTTATTTTCATTTTTAGACTCTTGATTTTTACATTAGCTTCTACAAGTTATTATTTTAATGATTTATTGTTTTTTAATGAAAAAGATAACATAGAATTTAGCTGATATTTTGAAGGACGGCGCTTAAGTTTAGGAACATATTTTGAAATTATTCTTTTAGTAGGACATTTCCGACATAAATGCACAGTAATAGTAGAAGTTTCTTGATGAATTAGGTTGTTAACAATATCTAATTTTTTTATACGAATTTAATTTTTGTTTATCAAAAGGTGTTGATTCTTTAAGTTGTTTAAATCAAATAAAACATTTATTATATTTATTTTTATGAATAATATACCGAGATGGTAGGATGACAACATTAGGTAATAAGTTGAATTGTTCCTATTTTCCTGAACTCCAGTGTTCGCAACAAATGTTTCCGTGCTTCCAATTCATGCCTATAGTTTTTAAGATTTTTTGATATTGTGTTTGAAGATTTTCATTTTTCGGTAGGGAATAATACTTTATTTTAGTTACATCTTCTTTTTTTGCATTAACGTTATTATAACATTAAGATGAAGAAAAAAACTGCTTCATGGTGTTAATTCTTTTTTAATACTGTTTATTTTAATAAGAATTATCTAATATTAGACTAGCAAAGTCATTTGCAAAAATTAAAACAACAAAAAACGCTTTAAATACAATTTAAACAAAGTCGCCATTTTATTCATTTATTCCTTATGGAAAAGTCATACACTGAAACCACGTTTGAGAAAGTCCATAATGGTATGTAAATTTTAATAACGCGTTAATTTATTTAAAAATCTTAAAATGTTTTTAATTAAAAAATAACTGATGTTTCTGGTACTAGTTTCTAATAAACAATGTCTATATAAAAAATATATTTTAGCAACATCAGTTTAAAAAAACTATAGGCTTTTCAAAGTACTACTAGAACGTTTTTCACCTTTTACAATGCAACGTGAGATGCGTTATAATCTGTGAGGGATCCAGAAGTTTTTGATTGGGTGGGGAGAGGATATTGAAATATTTTTGTATTTTGTATCAAAATTGGGGTCTCCTAAAAAAAAAGGTCCACCTTTTGATGGGGGTGGGTGGGGGTGGATGGATACCTATATTCCCTCCCCCTCCTTCCTGGATCCGTCACAAGTTATAATTTATTTTTTTATTTTTTAAGTTTTCAAGCCTAGTTTTCCATCAATTTCTTTTACTCAAAATCTGGGACCCTCAAAGGGGGTTTTTAGGAAAGGGACCCAATGAAATATTACCATTAAAAGGAAAAAAATAATATAGATATAGAGTTATGTCATATAACAGAGCCTTGACTGTTAATGGTCTTTTTTTCAAAAATATCATTTTTAGTATTTTTTTTTTTTCTCTAAAAGATAGCAATATGTTTAGTCATTGTGTCACCGTGCTACCATATAAATTACGGAAATAAGGCATGGCGTTAAAATTGGTGTTCATATTCAAGAGTATTTAAAACACAGTAAAATTGGCAGAACCAAATAAAATCTACCACTTAGTGTCTTATTCCGTCTCCTCCCCCCTCTCCCCCCCCATCCTCCCAACACATACGTTTATATTGCAACACATACGTTTTTTTTTTTCTCTACAAAAAAAAAAAAAAAAACGTATGTGTTGCAACCAGGGATGCGGAGTCTCAAAAGGGTCTCCGGATTTGAAAGTCTTTAAAAGATTACTTCTTTCAGGTTTTTGGTATTCAGGAGCTCTAAAAATATAACAAAGCTTTTGAACTTTTTGGACAGGTATACAATTAAGATTTTTTGATTAGAGGAACAACTAATTTTTGAAACCGCAGTCTTTAAGTATAAGGCAAGTAGCCTTTAAGTATAATAGCGGCAAGGACTCCAGGAACCTGGGTTTAAAAACAATAAGTTCGAAGTTATTACGTCTCATGAATTTTTTTCTTATAGCAAATCATAAGTCAAACAAAATGTTTAAAGCTTCTAAACACCAGAGAACAGGAAAAAATAGAGATATTACCCCAGAGTCCTTTTGGGATTCCGCATCCTTGGTTGCAACAAAAATGCAAGTTAATTTTTTGTTTAAGAGAACTTTTAGCCCGACCCCTCCCTGAGGACAAATCCACAACTGCGATAAAAAAGCAAATATGTTTTGTATTTGAAAGTTTAATAAAAATACTTTTTTTTTTTTAATAAATAAAGAAGTTATGCATAATATTTAGTATCTCATTAAATTCTTTTAGTATAGTACACCAAAAGAATTTAATAACTACTAAACTCATGTAATTAACCATGCATAGAAAAAACCAATGCAAAATGCGAATAATGTGAAAAAGTTATAAATAAATAATTTTAGAATAAACTCATTTCAATATTTCAATGAATTCAATATCTAACTATGAATATGTGAAAAATTCTTGACTATAATTTTAAAAACTGTTAAACAACATTCAGTGACTTTTTGATTTGTTTTGTTTTTATTTATTTTTCTCCATGAATCAATTTAGAACATTCGACGGCGTCCTAAATCTCTTTTCACTACGCTTTCGTTTTTTGGAAGTCTCGATAAAAAACAAACACAATAATTCCTGAAACTAGAGGTAAATGCAATTGAAAAAGTTAGTAATCCCAATTTTTAACTTTTTCTTTACTTTTATGCATCTATTAAAACTATGTGATATATAATTTTAGTATTAAAAATAAAAATGTTCGTATTATTTTTTTTTTTAATAAAAATATTTTATTTTTTGCCAATTATGACAATATCAATAACATTATAAATTATAATTGTTATTATAATTTTTAAGTTAGTGTAGTCTAACAATAACTTAATAAATTACTATAGCATAATAGCATTTATTATTTATGATTAAATAATCTAGACAATTTTCCCAAATTTTAGAAAGTTCTAAATAAAAATTTTTTAATTATTTGAATTTGTAATAGTTATACTGTTATTATGATAGTATAACATATACTTATGAATATAGTTCATACTCATATACTTATAATATACTTTACATTTTATAAATTTTGATATATATATATATATATATATACATATATATATATATATATATATATATATATATATATATATATATATATATATATATATATATATATATATATATATATATACATACATATATATATATATACATATATATATATATAATATATATATATATATATATATATATATATATATATATATATATATATATATATATATATATATATATATATATATATATATATATAAATTTAAAACATTTTCTAATAAAGTTTTAGAAGTTATGTGTGATTTATGAGTTAAGAATTATGCATTGTGTGTTTTAACAATCTTTTTATATTTGAAGTATATTTATAATAATAATAACTATTATTATCATTATTGTTATTAATATTAATACTACTACTATTATTAATATTATTACTTCTACTATTATTGTTGCTATTTATTATTATTATGAATATTAACGTTAAACATATGCAGAATATTACATATTAATATATAATTATTTTTTTGTTAAAACATAAAAAGTGTTAATTTAATAGCAGTAAACAAAATAATATTTTTTAGGAAAGTTATACATTTTTAAAATAATTTCATTATAGGAAACACGCTGATTGTAATGCCGTTTTTCTTTTCTGAAAGACTCCCTGTTCCTTCGTTGAAATCGTATTGTACTTTAAGTTTGGTTATTTTTCTTGTATCAGCACTATTTGCAAAAAAAAAAATTCATCAACATGATGAAATTGATTCTAATGTTTCCCAATTTGACTCTATATATGATGTTTATCTAAACGAATCTTTTTGCTTGTGGGTAGGTTGTTACTATACAATAATTTAATGTATTAATTTTATACATAATTTTTTTTATAGCTTAGTTTTTAATTATTAACAATTTAATTTCATATATGGCATACAGCTTTTTCAGAAAACGATGGAAGAAAAAACAAAGAATAATGAAAGAAAAGATTAATGCCCAGACCCAAATTCTCAGTCCATTAACTAACTTAAAACCTGCTGACGCAAAATAGTCCACACTTTTTGGCGGCAACAGGTTTTAAGTTAGTCAATATATGCAGTACTGCAGTCCCTGGCAGCAGGCTATTTAAGTGTCACATTGCTAATCTAAACACACACTATATATATATATATATATATATATATATATATATATATATATATATATATATATATATATATATATATATATATATATATATATATATATACACACACACACACATACATATATATATATATTCATTGCAAATGGCAGGAAACGTTTATTTAATGGTGAATAGGGAAAAAAGAGAAAAAGAAAAATGAAAGAAAAAATTTTAAAGAACAGAAAAGATAAGTTAAAAATAAAGTAAAATAATAAAAATATAAAAAGGTATAAACAAGCTAAAAGATTAAAGAAAAAATAAAACAAGGAAATAAATGAAAAAGTAAAACTAACAAATAGATTTAAAAAGATAAAACAAAAACAATCAATGAAAAACAAAGTTACAAGTTTAAAGAAAAGAAGGTCGAAAAATGTTCAAAAAATAATAAAAAGAACTAATTAAAACAAAAGTTATTCGCTACAAATTTTTAGGCTTAAGTAGAAGATTTTGTTTGTGTTTTCGTTATGTAGTTTTTGTTTTTGTTTTGTAGTTTTTGTCCTTGCCTTTTCATATGCGTAATGTTTGTTATTATTTGTGCTCTTGTTGCTAATTATTTTTGTTGATGTTTGCTGTTGTTATTAATTGAGTGTTTTCATATCTTTCTTGTCATTTTATTTAATTTATTATAGCTTAATCATTTTTTTTAAATTAATTTAATTTACGCTTGCTTTTATTTATTAATATTGCTGTTGAATTTTTTGTTTGTTTGTTTATTTTATTTAGGTTTCACTTCAATGACTAGTTTAAATATATGAGTGACACCTAACATTATTTTGTAAAATTATAAAAAAAATTGTAATTTCCAATTTTGGGTTAAATAAATGAATATATATATATATATATATATATATATATATATATATATATATATATATATATATATATATATATATATATATATATATATATATATATATATATATATATATATATAAAAAACATTAAATAAATAAAAAATGATACATTGATTTTATATATATATATATTATATTATATATATATATATATATATATATATATATATATATATATATATATATATATATATATATATATATATACATAGATGTTTTCTTTATTTATTAACATTAATGTATTTTATTGCTAGTCTTTAATCAATATGGCATATTGCTGTTTATTTCTTTTTGGCAAAGTGATTCAAAAACTTGTGCTTGGTGATTTGCGTGTTTCAGAAGAACAGGTTAAAATTTTTAAAAATTATTTGATAATAGAATAGAATGGAAATGACGCTGTAACTCATATAAGTTGAAACTGAAGTTATTTAGAATTTTCATCTATAGCAGCCAAAAATTTAACAACGATTAAAACAATATACAAGATCTGAGATTTGAAGTTTAAAATTTGAAATGTTTTAAAATGTGGTTCTTAAATTGTTTTACGTTTTTAGACTTAATAATTTCTTGTGTTGGTAAATTCCAATCATTTACAACTCTATTAGAGAAAAAATGTTTGATTGTGTTAAACTGTAGTTATTGTCTGTTTTTATTGACTTTTTGTATATTTAATTTATGGCCTCTTGCTCAACCATTAGTATTAAAATATTCAATTGAGTTATGCAAATTTATTTAGTCAATTCGTTTTATTAATTTGACCGTTTGGATTAAATCACCCTGCCTTTTTTCTTATTTTCTAATGAAGGTAATATTAGTTTTAAATTCCTTTCTTCATGACCACAATTAAATGTTTTAGTTGATCTATTTTGAACTTTTTCAAGCCTATCAATTTCTCCTTTTCAATTGGAGTTCCAAATAACTGCTCCATACTTAAGATGGGGATGAACTAATGACTTGTATAATTAGCTGATAATACTTCCATCTATATATTCAAATGCATGTTTAATTCATCCTATTTGTTTATTTGCTTTATTAATTGCATAACATATATGGTGGCTCAAATCAATATCATTCGAGATAAAATTACCAAAATCTTTTTTGACTTTTACTTCCTCTAGTATAGCTTTATCAATTTTGTATTTGTATTTAGGGTTTTTATTTCCGAAATGCTTTACTTTACATTTTTGTGTGTTAAATTTTATCTGCCAGCCATCTGTCCATTCTTTTAAAATGATAAAATCGTTTTGTAAACTATTTTGATTTAATCACTGCTAAAAGTTTAGCACTGTCAGTGAATAATTTGCCTTCATTTTTGATTCTAATTAATAAATCATTTATAAATATCACAAAAAATAGTAGACCTAAAACTGAGTCTTGAGGGACTCAGCTATCTATTTTCTCCCATCCTGACACAAATTCTCCAACTATTACTCTTTGAAATGTTTCGCTTAGAAAACTTTTACACCACCATAATAATTTGTTTCTAATCTCAAGCCAATTGAGCTTAGAACTAATAACCTTAACAATAAAAGACGAATGCTTTTGCAAAATCTAATAACAACTACATTGTATGTATCCATCTGCAAGTGCTTTTGTGATAAAATTAATTGGTTCAAGCAAGTTAGTAGTGCAATTTTTTTATTACAGAAGCCATGTTGTTGTTTGATTATCAAATTGTGCACTACTAAATTATACATTATCTTATCACATATCTTACCCTCCATTAATTTGTATACAACTGAAATTAGTGAAATTGGGGGATAATTAGATGGTTATAGTTTACTTCCCTTTTTAAACAGGGCAATAATGTTTTTCTAAAGGGCTGGAACAACACTTGGTTTGTAAAACTTGTTAAATGATATTGATAAAGGCTTGCAGAGTGATTTAGAACACATTTTGAGAAGTTTAGGGTGAATGTTGTCTACTTCAAAAGTGTTTTGTACATCAAGTTTGTTGATATGAGCTTTAATAATTGCTTCTGTAAAGCTTGGATTCAGGTATTCAAAATTAAACTTATCGCTAGATTTTGAAATGTTTGTAGAATTTTTCTTTGTGAATGTTAAACGAAATACTTTTTTATTGTGTTCGCTGTTATGGCTCTGTTTGTAGTTGTTTGTTTAAATGCTCCTTGAGTTCCACCAGTCCAATATAATGCTTCTATTGATTTCTTGATGTTTTGCTGTTAATATATGCTGATAATATAGTGATTTAAGATTTAGTTTGGAATTCAGTGCTAACTTTCTTTTGAAATCCCAGATACTTTTTTCACATTTTTTTTCAATATCTGAATTCAAATGTTTGTATGCTGTGATCAGTACATAATTACTAAATTTTATTTATTAAATTGTAAACCACATAAACCACATTGCTCTTCATTTTACACATGTGTTTAAATCCAAAGAGGATCTTTTATTTTCTTTTTGCTATTCATTTTCAACCTAAATAAGTGGTGGCCATGTTCAATTGTCCCCAAAGGTGGAATATGAATGACTAAAAAAACTTTTTTTCATATTTTGTTATCATCAAATCTGTACATTACTTTCTGAACTGATTTTTACTTGGAATGTTGGATAGATAATATTTTGGAACAAAGAATTATCACTTAGACAACCCAACTCTTTTGCTTGAATTTCCTGATCATATTAACGTAAATTATAATTTTCATACAACTTATTGATGAATAATTAAAATCTCTAAACAGCAAGATACCCGAAAATTTATTTTTTTGATACAAGTTGCTAGCTTGTTTAATTGAGCAGATTATAGCTAAATTTTTCATTTTACTACATAAACCTGGAGGATAGATACAGCCACAAGTAATCTTTTCCGATCCGACTTAAAAACACCAAATTTACTCTATTGTTTTAGAGTATATTGTTGTCTATAATGTAGGATTTGATCTTGTTTTTAATATAAATACCTACTCCACCACCTCTACTATCTCTGTCTTTTCTAAATAGATTAAAACCTGTAATATTTGTAGATGATGTCTCCACCAAGTTTCACTTATAAAAACAACTGAAGCATCATGTTGAATAATTTCAACTGCTAGATCTTATAACTTGTTGTTTAGAGAGGTAGGATTTGTATAAAAGCATTTTAAATAAGTTTCTTTTCTCAAGCTGGTTGAATGTTCTTTTTTTTAAACTTTTATCTGACTTTTTGTGATTACTAATTTTGTTGTTTTTTGATCTTTTGAATTGTGTTGCTCCTAATACCATAATGAAATAGAGATTCTCCTGACAGATAAACATTTAGTTTGTTTGTTTCTTTATGCAAATCATAATCTGGGTTGCGCTGGTGTTTGATCTAAATTAATAAATTTATTAGGAAAAACATTGCTAATTTTTTTGCAAATAGTACCGTAATTCTTTCTTCTGGTGATGATAATTCACCAAATATTGCCCCTTAAGCATTAAGGACATTTACTTTTTGTTTAAAGTAAAAGTCCTAAATGTCCGTTTGGTTTTTGGTCTTTTTATATATAATTTCATTATTATCTATATTTATATCAGCAAAGAAATGTTTAACTTTTGCTAAATCAGCTTCTTCCTTTTTTTTATCAGTTCAGATTGATTCAAAAACACCAGAAATAGTAACATTCTCTTTTTTTTTCTTGAGTTCTTCAACAGAAAAACGCATTAATGATACTCATTTGCTGAGGTATTAAATTCAATTCCTATACATATACAATAAGGAATTCAATACCTCAGTTACAACATTACTCTATGTTTTATGATTAGAATTTTTTTTATTTTTGAAATTAATAATTTCTTCACTTTGTTTTCTAAAAATCTCTTTCAACTTCGATTTGTTATTCCATCAAAACTTCTTCTGAAATTGTTGTTGTTAAGTTTCCATTTTTACCAGGAAGTTTTGTGTTTGCAAATGTTTTAAGAGAAAGAGTATATGTAAAGTGATAATTTAATTATCAGAAATAATTTGATTATGATTACAGTAATTTTATTTTAAATTATTATTGTTATCTTAAAAATTTTTTTTTTTTTTTATAGTTTTTTGTAATTTTTTTTTTTTATAGTTTGTTTACATTTTTTTACTAGTTATTTTATTGATTTTTTGCTTTTTTTTAATAATTATCTTCAAGTTGTTGCTCTTAGTTTTCAATGATTTTTTCTTTTGGGAATAGATAATAATGCAAGTGATACAGTCTATTGTGGACTAATTTAAAAATATATTTGTAAACAAACTGAAAACCAAATTAAAGTTAAGATATATATACTTAAGAAGTTGATTTAAATCTCACCACTGTTCGTTTAAACAATATAACAAAATAAATATCAAAAACAAGAACCTATCCAAACAGTTTTCAAAACAAATAATAACTAAATAAATTTAATAATTTAATTGATATAATGATTGAAGGAAAAAAAAGGAGCTCGAAAAACTTTAGGTTGATTGTCTTGACATTGCAGAGTTGGCAAAAACCCAGGTTTTTTTTGGGTAATTTTGGGTTTTATTGGGTAAATTTTTTTTTTTTAATTTCATCTTTTGGGTTTTATTGGGTAAATTTGGGTTTTATTTTTATTTCGTCTCTGTAAATATTTTTTTGTTTAATGATTGAAAATTAGTTTCATTTTCTACTCTAACTTTATTTAAAATACATTTTATTGTTATTTAATGATTTATAACAAGAATTTTTCAAATTATTTTGAAAAAGATTTTTAATATAGTTTAAAACAGTTGAAAGAGGATTGTAACTACAATAAGGTAGCCTCCTCGACTGTAGTGACCTTCTCTGGCCACTACTACTCATTTAAATTCACCTAGAGAGGTGAATAACATAAAAGATAAAAAAATTTCAATCGATAAAAATATTTGGATAAAGATTGTAATAATTTATTTCCAAATAATGATTCAAATATTAGTAAACCTGCTCTGATAGCTGTTATTGTTGGTTATAATAGTTAATAATAATAATTAATAATAATTTAGTAAATAATAATAGTTAATAATTATTTTAGTTAATAATATAGTTTTAATGTTGAAGTTGGTTATAATAGTTCATAAACTTATTAAATACCTTTAAAAAAACTTAATAAAACCCACATTACCCGGGTTTTATTGGGTTTTTTTTGGCGGTTTTTTTTTGGTTTTATTGGGCGTGTTTTTTTTTAATGCCAACCCTGTGACATTATGAAAGGGAAGCAATAATAGAAGCTTTTTAAACTTTAGATTTGTTTAGTGGAATTCATAGCAAATTGAATTTTCAGATATTGTTTTTATTTACTTATTTTTTAATATTATTAGCATTTGCAAGATAAGTTTTGGAACTATATCTTTTACAAAGTCATTTTTGTATTTGGCGTTGTTAATGCACAATCCATAACTGAAGTTTTATGTTGGGCTGCTTGGTTTTCCATGTTAGGTTTCTGGCATATATTTGGTCAACTTTGCAAAGATCGATATAAATATGTATGTTTTTTTTATTTTTATTTTTTTTTATTTTTTTTTAATGAAAGTAATGATTACTTAGTCATTAAAAAATATTAAACAGACTATGGTTATTACATTTATGTATTATTCATCATTAAGTTCAAGGTAATAATCATTAATATTTAAAAGCACATAAAAGTGCACTAAATATTATAAAACTTTAGTAAAAGTAAAATGTAAGGACTGGTGTTAAAAAAAATTTGTAAATGAGAAATTTTAATATTTTGTTCTCAAATGTTTTGAAAAAGCTTTTTTTTTTTTAAAAACTCTCTGATTTTTTTGTTAATTATTTCAATTTATAATGGCTCACAATTTATAATAGCTCACAATTTATAATGGCTCACAATTTATAATGGCAATCTGTTTTATTAATATGAAGTTTATTAATAAAATAGATCTTAGTTATTTATAGATAAAATAAAGTTAATACCCAGTGAGAAGTTGTCTAGCTACTAGCTAGCGGTATTTGTAATAATAAAGACAGCAATATGACTACAAGGATCACTAGCTAGTTTCTAGCTAGCAACAACCTTTGATAATCAAGACAGTGATTGCAATAAAGATTGCCATGAATATTGCAAGCTAGAAAAGCAAATGATAGCTAGCAAATTCTCATTACATCATTATATTACTCATTTATATTTATATACTATACTATTATTATTACAAGTTAATTATTTATTATTATTACTATAAATGCAGACTTGTCTTAATTTTATAATTAGCTACAATAATACAATAATTTAATAAATAAAACATTAATTAAAAAAATATATTTCTATTGATTTATAGTTTTATTAGGCAACATTATTGTTTTAGAGCTATTAACATATTTAAAATAAACTAAGAATGCTTACAAAAACTCTGATATGTTTATACATATTGCTACAGCAATAGTTGGCTACTAATTGGCCACCTAGTAGCTATAGAATTGTCATTATTTATTAGCTAGCAATAGAGCTACAACATAGCTATCGATATATTGTAACAATGTGGCTACCTAAAAAGCTACAACATGTAGTTATTGACTAGCTTTAGATTTGTCGTTATTGGAAGATTGTAACTATCAATAAATCTACAATATATTGGTAGCTGCAATCTGGAGCTATCAATAAATTGTAATTATATTGCTAGCTATAGAGCTGGAATATGTAGCCATTGGCTAGATTTATTGTAAAGTTGTAGTTTGCTACGATATGTATAATGCTGTGTGAAATGTAACTAACAAAGTATTGTAGTAATATCAATAGCTACAAAGCTAAGATATCTCGATAGTGACATGTCACAATAAAATGTTATCAATGTTCAATTATAATCATAAAAGATTCTGAAAATCAAATTTTTTGAACGTAAAAATCATGTGAGAAAAAGTTGCTTTTGATAAAATAAAAAAACCTTGAAAGAAGATTTTTATTATGCTATACTCAATTTTCCTAAAAAGAACCAAATAGAGTGGAAATCAAAGTAAAGGTTATATGATATGCATATTAAGGTAGGACAAACTTTTTTCCCCTCTGATTGTATGGTTTCTGTCATGGCTGTATTTTTAAAAAATTACTTAGTGAATTTAAATGTCCAATTTTAAGCCATCCAATTAAATTATCTGTAAATAAACTTCCAACTTATGAAAAAGTTGGTGTATTATTTTGAAAAAGTATGAAAGTGTTGTTTTAATGAAAAGTTATAAACTAGCCTTGAAATCAATTAAGCCAATTAAGTTTTCTTATGTTTTAAATAGCGTTGCACAGCATGTTAAATCTGTGTTTGATAAAGCACAGTGTTGTGGGTAATACCCACAACTCTGTAGTGGTTTACAGAGTTTTCCAGTTATTAAATGGATACCATGACAGGTATTGCAATCTTATAAAATCCTTTAAGCGCGATAAAGAGAAAGGAAAGTTCAAAAAGAGAATTCTAATATTTCTTATATTTAATGTATATTTTTATTTAAAAAATTTATAAATGTGAGTGTTCTGTTTTAATTATTGCTAAGTGTGAAAAAGAAAAAATATAGTAATAATTGAATTAGCATGGTATTGGAAAATTAAAAGTGTTGACATGTGTTGAAGAAGTCATTGATGAAGAATCAGAAGAATTTAAGCTAAGTCATTATGTCAGATGCACATTAGAATGAAAAATAATGCTCTAGCTAATGGTTGTTATAGATTATCAGAAAGAGCTACCGGCTTCTTTAAGTAATTTGCAAGATTTTGGTATCAAAACCAATTATGATCACATTCTGGTTGCCAAAATTAAAATTAGAAGAGCAAAACTGTATAGAGATGATCATCTTGAACATTACTGCGCTTTTGCTGCAGTCTTTGCTGCGAAGAGTGTCCTAAGCGTTAAGTTTATAAAAAAGGCTTCATAAAAAGTACCTGGCTCCATTTGATTTATTATTTCATTTATTTATTATTCCAATTCTTTGTTCTACTTAACATGTCTCTATCTAATTGTTAAACAGTTCATTCAACTTAATTTGTTAGAAGAATGATAAAAAAAGAATATTGCTTCAAATATTCAAGCACAATGCGCTATCTTCAACCGAAAAATATACTTTTTTTTGCATTATCCTTAAGTACCCAAGAGACATGTTTTTTCCGATATATCAAATTAAAAATCAGGAAAAATTTTTTTTTTATGCCTATCCTAATGTATATTGGTTTGTTATCATTTTTTTTTTTTTATAACTGGTGCTAATATAGCAATTGTAATGTTGCAGAAAAAATACGTTTTTAATGAGAAGTTTTGAATACGAGTTTTTCAAATTTAGTTCAATGCAAATGTATTGAGCTAAATTTAATAAAATTTAGATGTTAGTAACAGTGATGAAGCAAACAATCCTAATGAAAATAATGATTCAGAATCAGATTGTAATAAATATTGTAATAAATCTCAAGGTATCAAATTGCATCAACAATTGCATAATAGAGAAAACTCCTAACAAAAGCAAGAAAATATTAAACACAAAATTATTAGTAGTGCAAGTAAAACTTGAGCAGATCTAGCTGAAGAACTAACGCAAGAATTTAACAACATAAAAACTCTTAAAGCTGTGGTTCTTAAAAGTACAAGTTTTAATATTGATGCAAACATTTATCTATTTGCTGAACAGTAATCTAGTTGTTAAGCTAGAACAGTAATCTAGTTGTTAAGTCATAAAAACTGTAAATAGAAAGTTATATTTAGTTTTCTCCACCAAATCTTCACCAAATCTTCACCTTTTTGATCTTTTTGATTTTTTATTTATTTGATCTTTTTTGATTTTATATTTATTTGATCTTTTTTGATTTTATATTTATTTGATCTTTTTGATTTTATATGTAGTTTTCTCTACCAAATCTCCACCAAATCTTCACCTTTTTGATAAGTAATTATTTTAGCTGATAGGAAAACAAAAAATCTAAACAAATATAAAGGTGTAGTTTCTTCATCTATTATAGAGAATTTTATTCTGAATTCCTTATAATATATTTTTCTTCAATCTGGTCATTATAAAGATTCATCAAAAAAAATTATTGATAGATTTTTTTATTTTAAAACATCTTCGGTTCCAACAAGGTTGCAAGCAACCACTATTAGAGTTAGAAGTTACTGGAAGAGAAAAGATGAAGATGTAGATGTAGAGCAAGATAACAATTGACAGGCGACTTAAAAGATTGCAAATTATATGAATCAGGAAAGCAAGATGAAGAAAGCGAATTCCAAAGAACTGATGTTTGAGGAAAAAAACTAGAGGAATAAGGGCATCATTAGAAGATCTGCCCCAGATATGGCAACAGTATTCCATACAAGGCTGGATTTGAGATTTATAGAGATAAAGAATAGAATCCGGAGTAAGAAAGTGTCGAGCTCGATAAAGAGATGCAACCTTAGCAAATGCTAATTTTGCAACGGATTTGATATATGGTTTTCAAAAACGATCTAAAGTAAGAGTTAATTCTAGAAGATGAAGGGTAGATGACTCGTCGAGTACATTACCGTTCATAAATATAGGACGATCTAAATTATTGCGAAAATGATTGGCTGAAAAAAATTGAGTTTTATCTGAATTAAATAATAAGATAATGATAAAGCAGAATAAACTATATAAAATAAAATTATATAATAAGATTAAGGTATGAAAGATATTGAAACTTATGCTTTTATTTTTGATACTTTTGTAACTGTTTGAATTTGTCTTTTAAAAATGTTTAAAATTGCCTTTTAAAACTTATATGGAAATTATTTGTATTGTCTACAAAAAAAAAATGAAATAATAGATGTCTTCACATTTCCGAAAATTTCATGTGTGCACATATTTAATAGTAACTCATGGTTCTTTATGCGCAGAAAGGCATGAAAATAAGTAAATACTCATATAAGTTAAAATAGTACCCTTGGAAGAAACTGTTGTTTACTTAAGATTTTTTTAATTTTTTCATAAAAAAGAGATTGATTTAGCTTTATATAAGTTTATTTTAATTATTCTAAGTCTAACATTTATACTGTTTGTGTGTTTGTGTTATATAATATTTGTAATCAAGGAGAAAAACAAAATAATGAAAACAAATTTGTATGCTGAGTATAAAAGCCCTAAATAGTATTTAATATTGAGGAATAAAAATGAGTTTTCGGGAAAGAAGAATGCAAAATGGTAATATATACATATATATATATATATATATATATATATATATATATATATATATATATATATATATATATTATATATATATATATATATATATATATATATAAGTTTAATTTTGCTGTGAGCATATACTCAGCAAAAGTGCTCGATGAATGATATCAGAGCTATATAATTGATTTTTTGACGAGATTAAAAAAATAGCTACGTGATTTTTACTACTAAAAGTTTCATGCGTTTAGCAATCATCAGGTAAAAAATACATTGTTTTTTTCGTTAAAAAATATACTCAATAAACATCGTGGCGTTCAAAAACAATTATAAAACTATAATCGCAAATAGTTATTTTTTTATAATTTTTTTTTAATGCCACAATTTTTATTGAGTATATTTTTTAACGAAAAAAACCATGTATTTTTTACCTGATGATTGCTAAACGCTTGAAACTTTTAGTAGTAAAAATCATGTAGTTATTTTTTTAATCTCGTCAAAAAATCAATTATATATATATATATATATATATATATATATATATATATATATATATATATATATATATATATATATATATATATATATATATATATATATATATATATTATATATATATATATATATGTATATATAAATAAATAGATCAAATTCATTTATTCAAAGTTTAAACGCAAAGATTTGTCTTTTATTGTTCTTGTTTTCTCTCAACATGGAAATCACACAAATAAGATATAAATATAAAAAGCGCAATATAAATATAAAAATTCTTCAGAAAATTGCTCAGAATGAAACAAGTTGAATAATTATAATTTAATATTAATAAAAAGTAAAAATATCTTTTATTCCTGCTAATAATATAATCCACTAAAAAAATAATTCCAAAGATATTAATGTATTTATAAAGTATAAATTTTTCTACTTATGTGGAACCTTAATTTGCTTGTATAAATTGAAGTAGGGAACGGTGGATGTGAACCATGGCTTGTCTTAAATTTTTTTTAAATGTCAGATTGCATTGACTTTTTTGTGTGTGGCTTTTTTATTTGCCAACCAACAACACCTAAATTCCCATTATCCCAAAAATGCTATATAAGATATTTCCTGGGTAACACTCTAAAAATTTATATAAATCTCTCTCTCTCTCTCTTTATATATATATATATATATATATATATATATATATATATATATATATATATATATATATATATATATATATATAAGATATATTGAATATTATTAGCTGACTTCATCTCCATTTACTCCGCGCAGTAAACATGTCAAGTTAATGGTACTTATTTGTGTAATTTGTTTGTCAAGCACTGTTATGGGTGTATGGGCTGTGTCATATGGTTATCAAGAAAGTGTTAACATTATGTTATTTATGTTAGCTGAGGTAAATTTTATTTAAAAGTTATTAAATTTTTTTTAGTATCTGTTTAAGAAAAATAAGAAGTTTCAAAAATGTGTTATGAAAATATATTATAGGCTGTTTAATAGGATGGATTATCCTTTATGAGGGTGTAACATCTGCAATATAATGAGGGTGCACCTTTATGAGGGTATAACATCTACAGTAAGATATATCCATTACATCAACAAATGACATTTTGATGGTTTTATTTTATCCTTGCAGTTTTGCAATAAACTAAGAGGTATAAATAAAACAATTTATTTCATTTGAAAACAAAAGATTATCAAGTGTTACCATATAACACTTCTATTGTAGGAAAGATAATATACAGAAGAAAGTGTTAATAATAGTAAAAATCTATGGCAGAGGACATGCAACAAATTATCATTATTACATACAGCCCTGTTGTCAGCAATACTGGCCTAATTGCTGACCTAATAGTGTTTTAGGTCGGCAAAAAATTGCCAACCTTGTTTCTATATTTTATATCATAAAATATAGAAACATATATAAAACCATTGTGTAAAACTTTTTTTGCCAATCTGATGCTGACCTCTAACAGTTTAAGGTTGGCAATTCCATTTTTCCTAATTCCAAGGACTATATATAACATACCAGGATTAAAAAATAGTTAGAAAATATAAAAATAACATTATAACTATGATAATAATAAAGAGTATTATTATTAATATAATAAATTATAAAATAATTAGTAAAAATAATAAAGCAAAATAGTTAAAAAAGATAAAAAGATAATTAAAACTCTAACATAGTTTTTAATATTTTGAATAAACCTAATTATTCTTACCTTATTTGTGTTGAATTTGATTCTTTGATGAACTATCAACCAATAATCAAAAAAGTAAATTTCTAATCATAAAAACTCACTAAAATAAAGTTATACATTAACAGTATGTAAACTCAAATATTATGATGCTAACCTCAAGTTTGGCAAGATGTTTAACGGATTGTATACCACTAAACATTTGTCAACAATTTATATTTATAAATTAATTGCAATTTTATGTTATATATAATGTTTTTACTTACATTATATATAACACTTTTTCTTTTGTCTTTCACAAACTCATCTAAAAAAAGAAAATGTATAATGTTCATAAATAAATAGGCTGAACCAAAACTTAGGTCTATTTTTATTTGGGGCTTGTGTAGTACAATAGGGTTGAGTTTTTACTGAAAATTTAAATAAAGTAAAATTAGTTCGGTAAATTATTTTTACTATACTATAAATTTAGGAACTCATTTGAAATCCTTAATTATGAAAATAATTTTCTTTTCTTTGCTACCTTTGTGAATAATATTTTGCTGTAAAAAGAAGTTATGATTTTCAGCTGCACCTAATAGAGTATTAAATTGTTAAAAATTTCATTATGATTTCGTTATCACCGTCAGAAACCCACATATCATTCCTAATTTATGTATATTGTTTTCCTTTACGTAAATCAGAACTCCTCCACCTTGTTTATTTGTTTGTCTCTATAACGAAAATCTAAAAAACAAAGATATTAATCAGAATTATTATGCTCTTAAATGCTTTAAAATATTTTAAAAGATTTGAAATAGCTTCAATAAATCAAAACTTTAACATTCACTTTCCCATCAACTAAGCTGTTTGTTTTGTTTGAAAATTAATTCTGTTGGTTTTGTTGGTGGACTGTTACACTTGATAAAATACAGAGTAAACAAGAATGTTATACTAAATAACATATTTTCTTAACATAATGTTCATAACATTTTTTAAATAGTTTAATAATAATATTTCAACTATAAATATTATAAGTGTTATGTTATTCACAACATTTGTAGTTGAAATATATTGTATGATTATTATGTTAACAGATAATGATATTTTATAATGAAATTTGGTACCTCTATGTTAAAACAAAATGGTATTTTACTTGGTACCTCTATGTTTATTGTTAAATTGATATCAAACAATAACAAGTGAAAAAGTAATATTTTAAAATAAAATTTCGAATATTTTTTTTTAACTAATAAAATAAGTGTATTGAATACATTTTTCAAAGTAATAAAAAGCAAAGTAATTTTTTAAAGTAATTTTAAAATGATTTAGATTTTTTTAACAAATAAAATAGCTAAGAACCATTGAAAAACGATTAGTGTAATAAAAGATGATACTAATAAGAAGCATCCTATTCATAACTCAGTCATAATATAAAAGGCTGCCATTATGAGTTTTGATTAAAAAAAAAAACAAATTATATATATATTTTTGTTGTAAATGTGACCTAATAATGTTAAACATTATTTGCACCAATTAAATATAAATTATACACAATATTTTATTATTTTTAAGGAATTTTTATTTATATAATAAATCAAGTTAATTAAATGGGATCTAGAGTTAAATGTTTTAGAATGCAATTATGGTTTCGTAGATTCAAGGCATTTACAGTCATTTTTTGAAAAAAAAATGCATATAAGTATGCTATGGTTAAAGATAATGATGAAATAACAAAAAAATAAAAAAAAGCGTAGTAACTATAAAGTATAAAATTACATGACAATAATTAAAACAAAAATGAAAGATTGACTTATTCCATTTCTAAACTTTCAATTAAGAAACACTGTGCCTCATACCTGCAATGCTTTACAACAGATGCCCTTTTTGTTTGTTTGAATGTTTTGATACAGAATATTTATTTTTTATATAAAAATTATAATAGTAATAATATAATTAGTTTTATATATATATATATATATATATATATATATATATATATATATATATATATATATATATATATGTATATATATATATGTATATATATATATATGTATATATATATATGTATATATACAGTGCTGGCAAAAAGTCTTGCAACAAGGCACAATTTTACACAAATCAATGTTTGCAATGTGTACACAAATGCAAAAAGTCTTGCAACATCATAATTACTTTTCATAATTACTTCCAAAAACAATAATACTTCCAAAAATATTATATTTTCACCAAAAACAAGTTCAATTATTTTTATTACATTGTATTATCATTTTAAACAGATTTACTATTATTATTTGGTAGGATATCCTTTGTTTTTTAACACAGCACTAATTCGTTTGGGCATGGATTTGGCAAGATTTTCACATAGTCCTGATGTAATTTCTGTACACCATACATGACGAATAGCTTTTTTTTAAACCATCTAATGAACTGCAGTTCTTAGCAGATACACGCTTCTTGATTAACATCCAAAGATTTTCAATTGGGTTGAGATCTGGAGAATTTCCAAGCCAATCAAGCAACTGTATGTTTTTTGATCCAAGCCACTGCTTCACAGACTTCGCAGTGTGGCATGGTACTGAACCATGTTGAAAAATTGTGCACTAATGAATAATCATGTAATTGATTAGAGATTCATCCAAAACGTTGAGGTACTTTTTTGCATTCTTAGTTTCTCCTTTGGGCAAAAAGTATAAATCTCTGAGGCCATGAGCAGAAAAACAACCCCACACCATTACAGAAGGTGAATGCTTCACAGTTTTGCACGTGTATTTAGGATTGCTAGGATTAGAACTAGTAGGTCGATGAACAAAAAGCTTAACATCAGAGAACTGCCGACATGGACTCATCACTGAGCATCACCTGTGTCCACTGCTCTTCTGTCCAATCTTGATGCTTCTTGCAGAACTCAATGCGCTTTTTTCTCATCTTTTCAGTTACTAATGGCTTCTTAAATGGCCTTCGTGCAGGTAAGTTTAATTTCGCAGAAAGTCTGGCGGATTGTGCGCTTTGAGACATTAGAAAGTGTTGGTATGCTGTTCTGTAGGTCACCAGAAGTTATTGAAGGATTCATCTTGACCATTGTTACCATCCTGAGGTCAGTACGCTGTGAAGGGACTCTAGGACGTCCAGACCTCTTTTTAGGAGACAGGGGGATAACCTGCTTTACAACACGCCAAATTGTAGTGCGTTCAACAATGTAAATTGTTGCAATGTCTGCATGAGACATACCACTTTTAGCATAACGCTGAATGCATGCTTTTTCTTCTTTACTAAGCTGCCGAATCTTAGCCATGATTTTCACTGAATTAACTGTTTAAGCTACAAAATTGTCTTTATAAATATATTTATACCTAAAGATAAAAATATAAGATAAAGATAAAAATATAAAATACACTGAGCCTACTGGCGTGGAAACATTGATTTGTGTAAAATTGTGCCTTGTTGCAAGACTTTTTGCCAGCACTCTATATATATATATATATATATATATATATATATATATATATATATATATATATATATATATATATATATATATATATATATATATATATATATATATTAGGGATATGACTTTTTTGCAACCTACCAGGCCTGTATCGTAATTCAATGAACTTTTATGTAAAAAGAACGAATAGATGTTTCATTTTGACATATTTTGAAAAAAGGTCACCCCAAAACCAAAAAATCGAATTTTCAATAGGTACACTTTTGTACAGTAAATGAATATTAAAGGCTGAAGATGTTGTAAGAGTCATACTCCTGTTGTTATTTTATTTATTTATGCAACATGTACTGTGATATAACAAAAAACATTATGTGATATATAATTATACAAGTATTACAAAATTAACAGTATCAAAGCGTCTAGTACAACAATATACATAACTGTCTGTGTCTATAGGCCTACTGTGTTTAGTACATGGGTCACATGATGCTCACGTCTCATAAAGAGTCTAGCGCTTATTACTTAGAATGAATCGAAGTTGCAGTTTGTCTTTCTTTCTGCAGGAAGCATACAGGTCTTGCATCACCTTGATTGCACGTTCAGCTATCTGATTACTTCGTGGTATGTCGATGACGGATGGCTCTTTCTTCCAGTGATTTTTGAATGACTGCAATGCCTTTTTGTAAGGCTTCAATACATCAGATAAATTCTTGAAGTCATTGTCATTGTACTTTTGACTACTAAACCAATGTTCTGCCCACTCATATGAAATGAACCTGCAAACCTTCTCCAAATTCTTTCTCGCTTCAGGCATAAGAATGAACGCCAGAATGGCGAGAATGGCTCTTGAGTTCAATTTGCTCATATTAGGAATGTTCTGAAAGTGAATCAGAGGGAAGTTTCTTTGTTCTTCATAGAACCTAAACACTCTTGTTAAATGGTACAAAAACTTCATATCGTCTCTCCACCCTGATTTATCAAGAATTTCTACAGTTCCATTCACAAACTTATCCTTCAGTTCATCATACTTATTCAACAGTTCAGACACAAATGGGTATTCAATGTTTGGAGATTTGGTATCACCCCCAAGTTCTTCGTCCATCACCAGACGGAGAATCCTGTCTAGTACGTGATGCTGACAACCGATAAATTGTGGTATTGTGACACCCTTTAATTTAAACATACGTTGCAACTTCACAACAACTCCATTTCTCTTCCCAGTATTGACGTTTGTTGTATCAGTAATGATCATCTTAATTGAATTCCACAAATTGTATTCATCAATAAGTTTGGCAATTTTTTCAGCAACAGTTTCAGCTTTGCCATCTTTTAAACGCAGTGCATCAAGTTTCACGTCAGTTCTTTCATTCTGAAGTACAACTACCTGATATTCCTTATCATCTATTCGTTTGCCGTCAAAGTGTAAGGACCACTGTTCCATTTTAAGTTGTTGTATCATTTCTTTTTTTAATTTACCTGCCTCTTTGAATATGGACTTGTAAATTGCTGATTGACTTGGAGTTGGAATATCAATACCTTGTTGTGATAATACATTGCATATTTTAGCAGCTTTCTTTGTGGAAACTCCACTTGATGTAACCATACTTACAGCAAATTTACTTTTGTAGTGCTTTCTAGTTTTTTTCTGAGTGTCCTCATCATCGTCTTTATCACCGTCGTCGTCTTCATCATCTTCACTCTTACTTTTGCAGTTTTCAGATTCAGTACCACTGTCTGTGGTAGACAGGACTTGTGATGTGGAAGGTATTGCTGTTCCAGACTGGACTTTCCTTCTCTTAGAAGGGTGAATGGTTTCTTTACTTGCCACTTGTCCTGTTGAGTACCCCACCTGTCCTTTACTTTCTTTTTGTAGGTGGTATAGACGTTTATCTTCCGAGGATAACCACTGGCCATTCACTTTCGTGATGCCAAATAATGCATTGAGAACATCATATTTTCCACGCTTGACACATTCATCATAGACCTTCAGCACCTTCATAAGCTTTGCTCTTATCACTTGATCAGACACACGTGGAAAATTCAGTTTATTGTCCCACAATTTTGTAATTTCCTTAGAAATTTGGTCTATTCGTTCTTTTCTTCCTTTAACATATGCTCCGAGAAACTGGTATCTTCCTACGATCTGCAATTGAAGTGGTATTCTGGATTTTTCATCGAGTGAATGTTCTTCTACAGCCACGCTTCCTCTTCTTCTCTGTGACTCTTGAAATCTCACCAAATTTTTAGTCCAAGTCTTCTTGTTCTTTGTTACTGTGGTATGACTTTTCTTGTGAGACATCATATAATATTGTTACGACTTTACGGATAGCTGAGCGTAAATATCCGTTTAATAAAGTCGTTTAATTAATAAAATACTTTAACTGTATAGTAATCCAATTATAGTTCGATAATCCAGTCAATGTTGATAACAGTTCGATAATCCAGTCCGTATCCTAACGATAATGCTACAACTACTTATACTTCGTACACTTACAGCGTCTTTAGTTCGCTACAGTAGTTCCTTATTAGCTCAGTTACACGCAGAGTACTTCATAGAACTATTCACATTATCAACACTGAGCTCTGACAGCAGCTCGCTTATATAATTATTTAGAGCTTCCAGAATGTTCTACTAAGTTCTATAATCTTCTACAGTCTGTTACAGTCGTCTATATCACCGTGGTAACACAATGACGTCATCACATAACAATTCCAAGTATTTGCCGGCACACGGCCGTTTCGTTGCCATGGTAACGTGTGGCGTTATATTTATAAATTCATAACAAAATAATGAAATAAATAGAATTAAGCTGAGAATTAAGCTTAAGATTAAAACATCGGTCAAAAATGAATGTATAAAAATGGTAAATCAAATTTTTATTTTGGGGGTGACCTTTTTTTGTTGCAGAAAGCTATTTGGGCCTTTTTTCATGATTTTAGGTAAAAGTTCATCGATTTATGATACAGGAAACATTTTATTTGAAAAAAAATCAAAAACTCATAGCCCTAATATATATATATATATATATATATATATATATACATATATATATATATATATATATATTATATATATATATATATTATATATATATATATGTATATATATATATATGTATATATATATGTATATATATATATGTATATATATATGTATATATATATATATATGTATATATATATATATATATGTATATATATATATATATATATATATATATATATATATATATATATATATATATATATATATATATATATATATATATATATATATATATATATATATATGTATCTGATAATTAAATATTATATAATATAAATCAATATGTATAATAAATAAAAAAATTATATAAGTATAAAGTAAAACAATAAGACAATAAATATATAATGTAAATATGTAAATATATAATGATAATAATAATAAATATATAATGATAATAATAATAATAGTAATAATTACAATAATAACAATAAAAATAATAAAAGCATTAGAAAGTTTAAATCAAAAAGAAAATTAATCATTCATGTTTATGAAATTGAAGATAATTGTCAATTCAATTAACTTTAATAAAAATTAGGTTGTATTATTTGTTATAATGTTGTGTTGAGATCTCTAATTATTTTTTTGATGAAGTATTATATATTTTATTTTTAGTGTATTTTGTTAGGATTAAAGTCATTGCACCTCTTAACCAGGTCAGATTATTTATTTTTAAATTGTTTATCTCCTATTGCATATGCTTGCCGACACATTTATGTCTGCATAAATATGTATACAAAATTATTATTTCAATAATCAGTTATTTAAAATCTATGTTAATCATAGTTTATTCTTACTTAAATGCCTTTTTTTAATTTTGAAATTTTGCCTCCAATTGATGTACTCTTATAACTTTTAAAACTTTAATCAGGAAAAAGAGTTTTTTTATGACTTTAATTTCTATTAGAAGTAAAACAAATTTCTTATCAATTCATGTCAAAAATAACTTCTATTTTTGATGACTTGATAAAAGAATTAATTGATAAAAACAATCTTCAAAAAAAAGAGAAAGTTTATAATTCTCTTGAAAATCTAATTATTTTTTACTGTCAAAAATTTTAAAGACCAAAATGTAAAAAATTTTTCAACAAATCTGTTTTTTTTTTTTTTTAATTATTCTTTTTAATCTTAATCAGTTCCGAAGTTATTCCGGAAGAATAAAATGAATTCCACCTATTTACATGAAATAAAGATGCACTTTGATTGGATAATTAATATTATTTCAGGGTGGGCACTGGTCATTGAAATTATGGAAATGTCATGAAATTTTATTTGGTCATGGAAAAAGTCATAGAATACCTAAACTTTCATTGAAAGTCATAGAAAATTCATGGAACTTTTTAAAATTATCTTTATTTTTTTCTACTTGTGATATTTTTAGGATGCAAAGAAAAGTACCAGTATGTCTAGTCTAAGTTCTTTTTTAAAAATATATTTTTGCAGTGTAAGTTATCAGAAAAGTAAAAGAAACGAGTTTTTTTTAGACATGATTTCAGAACTTTCTACCAATTAGTTTTTGGTTTGCATGTTTTATGACCAAGTTGCAAATGCTTAGTGCATGGCAAGTACTGAATATTTTACTCTAGTGATTTATCATAAAAGTTTATGAAGTGTCATGGAAAAGTCATGTAGTTTCATTTTCAAATTTGAGTGGCCGCCCTGTATATCCCCTGTCCTCTTGTTGTGGTAGTTAATTTCTTAAGTCATGTTGGTCTTATAATCAATTTAAAATAATTAAATCAATCAGTTATCAACAACTATGTCTCAAATTTTCAAGAGAAAATCTGTCACCAATTATTGCAAAGAGCAAATGGAAAAAGCCATTGCAAAAGTTAAGCTGGCGAAATGAGTTGCAAGTGTGCTGCAGAACTGTACGGTATACCTCAAAAGACACTAGCAAGAAGAATTTAGTATTTCAAAAGTATAACCGGGGCTAGTATGTTAACAGCTTTAAGCTATGTGACTCTAATCTATTATAATTTGTAAACTAAAAAGTTTTTTTAAATTTTCACGATGATATTAAAGCTCTATTTTTAGTTAGAAAAATTTTTTCCCCCCTATTTATTGTTAGATTGCTTTTATTTAACTAATTGTAAATGTGTAAATTTATAAAAATATTGTTAGAAAAAATTTATGTTGTAAATAATAAACCTGGCAAAATTATCCCAACTTATATTGGGGTAATTTCGTCACCTTGTTTTTTCTGTTCCTATTAATGAAAAAATTTATTTTTAATTTTTTAAAATTGTGAAGAAAAAGCATTAATAATAAAAAATTTTTTAATTTGATCCACCTGAAATAAAGCCTAATTTTAATTAAACTTTTTAATTAAGCATTTAAAGGGATCCCAAACTCCCAACACACGTTGTGTTCATATTAAAGATTATGTTGAAAAAAAAGGTTTGAACCAATTTTTTTGATTAAAAATAAATATTGAATGCGTACCAAGAAAAACTAATCTTGTTGTTTTAGTTGAAGCTCGCCTTCTCAAAATTTTACTCAAAAAATTGAATTCTTTAAATTATACGTCACAATCTACTGACTTTGGTAATTCCTTTGAAGCGCGTTTAATTTATAAAAGTTTTAGTATTAGACGTCACAGTAGACTTTTGACAACTGAAAAATGTAATTAAACAAAGCTGTGCTTTTCTACTTTTATTTAAAAAGTACATTGTAGTTTTTTTTTAACATACAGCAAAACAAATTTATTTTTATTATTTTTCCAAATATCGCAAGAAAAAAAAAAAAAAAAAAAAAATTGTAAAAAGTGAAAGTAATAAATTATTTTTATTTTATAGGAACAACTTATTTTTTACAGTTATCTTAATAGTATTTAGATTTATATATCTTAATTATATTTCTTTGGTTTTTAGATTAAAATTAATATTAAAGCGTTACTTACCAATCTTATTATTTTCATACAAGTATTTTACATTATACAGAACGTTATATATAAGGGCTCTCGTTTCTGTTCAAAAGAGCGCAGTATTATATATTCTGAATCTTACTTCATTTCAATGGAAACTATTTTCTAACTTCTGGTCATTTTTGCTCTAAAACGTTTTTGCTCTAAAACGTTTTTTGTTCTCCCATCAAAAAAAAAGTATTAACAATTAATTTCATTAACTGACAGTATTAATTATAGATATTTGATGAACTGTTAAATTTTTTTGTTATAAAAATTTTTCAATTACACTGATTTAATTTGAATTGTCAAAATGTCGTAACGCGCGTATTACTTTATATTTGGTATTTCCCAATTTATGTGTTGTATTTGGCATTTGTCTCTTAACAAGAAAAATTAAAAAATTAACAAAATTGACTAATACAAGTTTTCCAAATAACGCTACAATCCTATACAATTTTGCAACCTTTAAACGCTATCCAATAAACGCTACAATAACGCTACAATTTTGCAACCTTTAGTCATAATAGTTACAATTTTGTAAATAAAACAAAATATGAAATACATGTTTTTCAAAATAAATTTAATTAAATATATTCTCACATGGCAAATAAATAAAACTTTTCCAGACGTTCATTTGTCACAAGTCTACTGTGACGTCAAATACTAAAACTTTTATGAATTAAACGCGCTTCAACGGAATTACCAAAGTCTGTAGATTGCGACGTATAATTTAAAGACTCTGATTTTTTGAGTAAAATGGAGACAGGCAAGCTTTGACTAAAACAACAAGATTAATTTTCTCGGTATGCATTCAATATTTATTTTTAATCAAAAAAACTTATTTCAAACCTTTTTTTTCAACATAATCTTTAATATGAACACAACATGTGTTGGGAGTTTGGGATCCCTTTAAAATGCGGTAGTGGTGTAGTGGTAGAGCGCTCGCTTCATAAGCGAGAGGTTCCGAGTTCGATCCCCATCACGTCCCTGGTAGTACCGTGCTCAACTTGTTTCTCCGTGCAGCGGCCTTGTTCGTCAAGGTTCGTGTTTCGGAATTATAGAGTTGAGAGAGGGTTATAACCACAATTAAGTAGCCTCCTCATCTGTAGTGGCCTTCTGGGCCTTGGGGAGGTGAAATAACAAAAAAAAAAAAAAAAAATTAATAAATAAAAATTTTACTAACATATATTTAGATGAGCAAATGATAATAGATAATTATTGGCAACATTATACTCTAAGAATGTTTTTCTTATCATATCGGCTAAATTTTCGAATATTGTATGTAGTAGGTTGTGTGGGACCAAGGTGGTAGTGCTTTAAGGTTAATGTACCTAAATATTGGTTTCTAATTTCTAATTACATTTTTGGTTTTAATTTTATTTAAATTTAAAGAATTGGTTGTGAAATCAACCCAGTGGTCAAATCAGCCCAGTAGTGAAATCACCCCAGTGGTGAAATCACCCTAAATTTACTAAATGTATTTAATTATTAAATAATGAGCAGTACTTTTTTTTTAAACTTATTCACCCACACAAACTGAAGGAATGAACAAGAGTTACTTTTTTTTTAAACTTATCCACCCACGCAAACTGAAGGAATGAACAAGAGTTACTTTTATTTTAAACTTATTTACCCACACAAACTGAAGGAATGAACAAGAGTTACTTTTTTTTAAAACTTATCCACCCACGCAAACTGAAGAAATGAACAAGAGTTACTTTTTTTTTAAACTTATCCACTAATGCAAACTGAAGGAATGAACAAGAGTTACTTTTTTTTTAAACTTATTCACCCATGCAAACTAACAGGATAAAGTCTACTTGTTTTTTTAAAGTTAAAGTTGATATGGTTAGGATTTCAACTTTAAACTCCTAAACACAAACCTTTAAGAGGGAAAAAAATTTTTACAATGCTTTTAGTTGTATTAATACTTTTCAGTTTATTTCATGAAAAAAACATTTTTGGTGTTTAGGTACATGTTTCAAATTTTGGAAATTCAAACAGGTAATTGGGATAAAAAGTCAAAAGTGGCCTATTATATTGATCTAATATCTGAATGTTTGGTGTTAACAGTTGATTTATGTTACCATGTACACATGCTAGTGAGTAGATTTTGATGTCTCAAAATGTTTTTTGATAAGTTTTCAAAAGTGTATTTAAAAACTTTCAGTTTTAAGTTTTGCTATCATTTTTATTTAGTTTGTTCTAATATATTTTTAGATTTTTTTAATTTTTTTTTTACTATAAGGTTTGGTCGAATGTTTTTCTTTCAATGGCAAGCTTGGTGTTGTACTGGAATATAAGAAGTATTGTTTCTGAATTCAAAAAATGTTTAAAGGTGCATAGATTGTATCAAAAAGTTATTAAGAGTGTTTCCACCAGGTAAGTACAAACATAATTGAAAATACTTTTGTTTGCTAAGTTAAAATTCTATTTTAATTTCTACTTATTTAAAAAGGTTTCAACTTGCGACTCAAGATGAATTGAATGAAGTGGCTGATCACTGTGCAATATGTTGGGACAGCATGGAGACAGCAAGAAAGTTACCATGCGGACATTTTTTTCACCAGTATGTATCAGCTATCACACAATTAATTATATTTTATTGTAACAATTAAAACAACAGTTCAATGAAGTTAATATAAAGTTAACATAAAGTTAACATAAAGTTAACATAAAGTTAACATAGAGTTAACATAAAGTTAACATAAAGTTAACATAAAGTTAACATAAAGTTAACATAAAGTTAACATAAAGTTAACATAAAGTTAACTTCATTGAACTTTGCTTATTTTTAATGTTTTTTGCACTTCGTAAAATTTAGAATCAAAAATAGTTTTGCAATTTATTCTTATAATATGTATCAATTAAATAAAAAATGTGTCATGAGGTGTTTTTTTTATTACTTATTTAACTGTTATAAATGTTAGCAACAAAATATATAAGATTTAAAAATTTAAATACATTGGCAAATTAAAAAAAAAATTTAGTTCTTAAAATTCATCTAATCTCTAGTTTAATTATTTTTAAGTTAAGCTTTGTTTAATTATTTTAAAGAAAAAATGTTCAACTTTTTTATTTTTTAAGTTATTTTTTTAGTTAATGTGTAATATTTTGTATTAGTATATGTATAATATTTTTAACTATTTTCTAAGTTAAAATAATTTTTTTTTAGTTCTTGTTTATGTTCGTGGTTACAACAAGATGTATCATGCCCCACCTGCCGTAGGTCACTCACTAAGGATATGGGTTTACCTCCAAATCTCTTGACTGAAGAAGAACACACTGATGAACTTCCTGATGTTACAATGGATCGAAATGAGAGTGTTAATGGTTTCAGAAATTTTTTCTTTTTTCTTGATGGGAGACAAATTGCAAATTGGTTTCCAAGCTTTTCAATTGAAGTTTTTCATGGAAGATTAGAGCAAGATCAAAATGAAATGAATAGACAGGTATATAAATAAAACAACCTTTACCTTAGGCAAACAACCTAAAAACTAAGTAAAATCGCCAGCTTGGATTTGGACAGGCAGTATCTATGTATAAAAGACATTTATTACAACAAATGAAGATATATTTTTAGTTATTCTTTTTCTTCTTTATATTAAAGTGTCTGGATTGATTTAATATCATAAAAATTAGGCAGAATATATTAGTATTATGCGTGTCTAAATATTTTTTTTTTGTAGGTGGAACAACTTTTGCGGTTGTTTCCTCACATATCAAGAGAGGCTATAGTATCTGATTTGCAGCAAACTGGATCAGCTGATGTAACAGCTGATAATATTTTGGAAGGAAATTTGACACCAATGCTGGTAGACCCTTACTATTATATTAGTTGTATCATAATCAGCAAGTTTCAATCATCTGATTTTTTTTTTTTTAATTATTGAAATTTTGCTTCTCTGTTTCTATTTTATGAGTATGTTATCTCAGATTACAGTAATTTATATTTAGCAATCAATTCAGTCACCTTCATCAGAAGAAAATGGTAAAAAATTTTTTGTTTCGTTTTTATTAAATTATTAGTTTTTTTATTATAAAAAATTCAAAGCTTATAATAAAAAATTACATTTTATAATGTCTGGTTACTCTTAGAACTTATATGTATGTATGTATGTATGTATGTATGTATGTATGTATGTATGTATGTATGTATGTATGTATGTATGTATGTATGTATGTATGTATGTATGTATGTATGTATGTATGTATGTGTGTGTGTGTGTGTGTGTGTGTGTGTGTGTATATATATATATATATATATATATATATATACACACACACACACCATAGCGTATATAGATAACAAATTGTTACTAGTTTTTTTTCTATATCTCCTTCATGGCATACAATGTCAGAAAAAGAAACAACAAAACAAAGAATAATAAAAGATTGCTGCCCCATGCCAAACCCTCAGTCGGTGTAGCGGTTCTCCTTTGTGATAGCATGCTTTTAGATAGTCAATGTATGTACTGAAGCTCCTGGCAGCAGGCTAATTCAGTGTGACGTCAGATATATATATATATATATATATATATATATATATATATATATATATATATATATATATATATATATATATATATATATAAATTCCTATTATGGTTATACGAAAAGCCAAAAATAATTTTCTCTCAAGCCTAAATTCCAAACATTGACAAGCAAGATTGCTGCCTATGTAAAATTTGTTCAAGTTATATGGCAGTAGTGTAGTGATAGAGTGCTTGCTTTGTAACCAATTTAAATTACCACGCCACTGGCAATAGAGCGATTAACTTGTTTCCCAGTGCAGCATTTTTGTTTGTCAGGATTTGTGTTTCAGAATTATAGAGTTTTGAGAGGATTGTAACCACAAAAAGGGAAGGGAAAAAAATGTTTTTAGTTAAGCGTATTTAATTTTTTTTAAATAATGTTTTTGTAGAAATGTAAATATAAAATTATTAAATTAATTTTGCTGTATGAATTCATTTTTGAAATTTTTGTATAATATATAATAAAAATAAAATAAAAAGGGTAAAAAAGAAAGCTGCATAGTTTCTGTGATTTTTAACCATTTTAGACACAGATGCCCAAAGTAATGACCTGCCATTAGTTGCAGATAAAAAAGATATATTGTTAGAAGCTGAAAATTTAACAAGCGATGGAGATAATCAACTCGTTGATGAAGAAGAGTATCAGTTAAGAAGAAGGCTTCCGATGAGATCTTCAAGCTCCATAAGATCAGCAAGGTTTTTATTTATTATGTAAAGTAGTGCAGGGTATGACCCAGTGGGGACAAGATATTTTTTAGACATCTAAAAAACGTTATAATATGTTTTGAGAAGTCTTAAACATTTAATATAGATATATATGCAGATATTAAGTATTGCAAGGTAGAAATTTTTATAGATATATTTATTCATATTTAAAGTATTTCAGTATAGAAATAGCTATAAAATAAATTTCTACCTATAATAATTATTTTTGACAAGTAATTTAAAAATACAAGGATATTCTTTCAAATGTTTACATTTTTTTCAAATTATATTTAAACTTGTTACTTATTGCTCTCTGTTTGACAATTACTATTGATTGAATATTTCAACTCTAAGGTTAACTTGCTCCTCAGAGTTTATGTTGTAACAATATTAAAAGTGTAATTTTATTCAACTTTATTTGTTTTAAGAATATATTTGTTCAAGCACTTTCTTAATTTATGCTTACATAAATTAAGATGTGTAATGTGTAAAATGTGTAAATGATGATGTGTAAGATGTGTAAATTTATGCTTACATAAATTAAGAAAAAGTATTTCTAAACAACTTTTTTTATTCATTGTTGTAAAAAATATAAATACAATCATTATCTTTTATTTAGGAGATGCTTGGTAAAATCCAATTCAAATGAAAGCGCATCATCTTCTGAATTGTTGAAGGAAAAAGAGGAGCGACGAAATCTTCTGTTACAAGCAACAGAAAAGCGCATTCATCCAATCAATGAGTCATAACGAAGATGTTTTCTGATTATTTACAATCCACTGCTGATTTATTTAATGGTGTAGATATATTTTTATTATCAAAAAGCAACCAAAGTATGTTGATATTAAAAGAATAACATTTCAGATGCATAGCATGGAAAAGCAACCATATTTATAGGAATATAATTTATTATTAAATTTTTTGTTTGCTTAGTCGTAATCTTTGAATAAACATTAAACTTTGAAGTTCATATGAGTTTTAATCATTTCTAATTATTTTTATTTTAAAAAATCACAATTGTTTTATTTTTTATTTTGTTAACTTTAGTTAAAAAATTTCCTATATCTTATATTTTCTTATTTTATTTATTTGCATTATTATGTTTTTTCTCATATATGTTACATAAATATAGTATATATGACATAAATATGACAAAGAAGTCTTTTCTTAAATTAAATTTTGTGTTGTGAATTTTTATATCTTGTATTACTAATTATATTTTATAAAGTTTATATTCGAATTGCAACTATGCATTGTTTTTGTATTTTGTTTTTTATTCTCCTGTGTTGTTGAAAAATTACCAGAGTTAGTAAATATATTTATTAAGTTTTATAAATATATTTATGGTGTTATAATAAAATTTTAATCTAAAAGTTATAAATTTATTTTTCTGTATTTACAATCGTAGTAAAGTTATCAGTAAAAACTTTTACTGATTTCACTATCATTATAAAAGTTGTTAATTTTTTTGTTCTTTTTTATTTTAAACATTCATATCTGTGTATTTGCCTATTAATTAATCATTACTCTATGATTATATTGGCAATTGATTAATTTTTTGATTTATTTAATTATATTAGAAGCTAGTGTTTATTTACCATTTTCGCCAGAACCGCAAACTAAAAAAATTTTTCTAAAAATTTTTTTTTGTGTAGAATTATTTTTCCATGATAAATAATTATATTTTTACCTGATGATTGCATTTAGCATGAAACTTATGGTCATAAAAAACATGTAGTTTTATTTATAAAATATAAATACACACACACATATATATATATATACATACACACACATCATATTGATTACATTATATATCTTATATTACAACTCTAAATATAACTTTAAAGAATTGTGATGACACCAAATAATTATTAAACTGCATTAAAGTAATAAATGTAATTTAATCTTTAACTGAAATTAAAATATTGCATTTTAGTATGTGGTTGTTTAAATAAGTGAGAGTTATGATGTAGCCATAGGGAAGAAGCTTATAATTATGAAGTGCTCCTAAAGACGATGAAATTTTTTGTTTCTAATGAAATTTTTAACTTTTAATAGAAGTAATTGAATTGAGGTATGATCATTTTTTGTATTTGGTTGAAATGAAGATAACTATTTTATGAAAGTAACAAATCTAAATCTTGATATTAATCAATAGATATTTTTTATTTATCAAAACAGATGCACAAAAGCATTTTGTTTCTTTACAAGTTTTTTTAATATTTTTTACAGTGCAGGGGCAGTTAGAATAATTTAAAAAAAACATGGAATAATTTAGTTATAGGTAAGTGTTGTCTTAAATAATTACTCCGAAGATAAAAAACTTAAATTATGGATAGTTTAAGTTTTTTATGTCACTGCTGTAATTTACATCCTGCTACATCATGAATGAGATCAGCGCATGTTTTTGTTTTTTCTTCTGTGTGGCATCCTCCATATTTTATTACCAGCTAGATTTATTGCTCTTTTTAAAAAAAAGTTACAGTGTTAAAACTATAAAACATCATTGTAGTTCTCTCTATTACTCATCGATCAGCACATCTAACTAAAAATGCCTGACACTGTTATATATTTTGAAATTTAAGATAGCATAGCATCTTTTTTAACCAGTTAAATGTAATATTCTACAAATAAAATTCAACCCACATTTTTACCCATTTAAGTAAATAAACAAGAAGTTAAAAAAAAAAAAAAAAAAAGTTTCTTGATTTATACCATAACCTGTAGACTAAAAGAGTATGAGTCACATTTTAATGAGTTATATTATTATATGAGAATATTTTATACTAATTTTATAATAATTAGGTATATAGTAGCTTAGGTCAAGTTGATTTACATAACTTTTGTTGTCCTTTTTTAGAAAATAAATAAATAAAATAAAATAAAATAACTGATCAAGTTTATATTTAATAATGGGTAATGGAATGAACAAGGTTTGTTTATTTTTATAAAACATTCTTATAGCACAATGTTTTTAAATATTAAAATGTTTTGATTTTAGTTTAAAAATTGAAATAAGTAAAAGTTTTGATTTTTCAGTATAGTGTTTTTAAAAAAATATAATAATCATTTTTATTCTATGTATGTTTTTTATTATATATGTGTATTACGTGTATAACATAAAAGTTGAAGTTTAAATACTTTTAAATATTTTTCAAAAAATTTTAATTTTTTTATTATTTCAACTTTAGTGCTTTTACTTTTTAGGTTTTACCAGGTTTATTTATTGGTAGCTTAGAAGGTATGTAAACTATTTATTTTTAGATTTATATTGGTAGGTTAAAAAGTATGTAAATTATTGCTTTATTGTTATGTTGTTAATATTTTTGTGATTGTAATAACAATGATTATTATTATGTGTATAACGTAAAAGTTGAAGGTGTTTTTGTCTCCTATTTTTACCCCAGAGTACAGTAAGCCAGCTATCAAAAAAAGTCAAAATTTTGATATGAACCAATCAGCCTAAAAATCATATGCAATGTTCTGTATATATATATACATATATATATATATATATATATATATATATATATATATATATATATATATATATATATATATATACATATATATATATATATACATATATATATATATATATACATATATATATATATATATATATATATATATATATACATATATATATATATATATATATATATATATATATATATATATATATATATATATATATATATATATATATATATATATATATATATATATGTATATATATATATATATATAATAGTGTCCAAAAGTTTGTGGACAGGGAAAAAAATAAGAAATTTTACTATTATATCAGCACATACTTCACAATACATATACAGTGGTGTACACTGGATTTTTAGATGTTTTAGTTTTGACACTTACAGGCATTGTGCAAACTCCAAACTTTTGTATGTTTATGCATATATCAAAAAAGAATGTTTTGCAAAGAATTAAGGTGATTGGAGTTTGAGAACAAAAAACTCTTAATTTTTGGGCCCACCCAGCCCTTAACGTGGGAGCAACGAGTTTATAAAATATTTTCTTTACTTTTTTTATCTAAATTCATATTCATCAATAAATTTCAAGTTTCATGCAATAATCGCTTAATGTTCAGTTTTTATGACCCTGCAATGTTTACAGCCCCCTCAAATTGAGGGGGGGGGGTTAAAACTTTATATGGTCATAAATAAAATAAGAGATTATTGCATGAAATTTGAAATTTGTTGATGAATATAAATTTAGATAAAAATAGTAAAGAAAATACTTTATAAACTCGTTGCTCCCATGTTAAGGGCTGGGTGGGCCCAAAAATTAGTGTTTTTTTGTTCCCAAGCTCCAATCACCCCAATTCTTTGCTAAACAAATACCACTGATACATATATAGAACATTGCATATCTAGTTCTGAAGTTGTTTTATATTTGTTTATATTTGTTTTATATTTTATACTTATATATTATATTTTTTGTTAAATAATTCCTAATCATCTTTTTGAAACATCTTTATAAAAATTTGATGAAAAGTTTTTTTTACTAATTTTGTCTACATTGTTACGCAGTTTTTTAAAATTATTTTTTCATAACAACAGTATTAATTGCTATTTTATTACAATTTAACATTAAAAAAGTTACTTAGCCACAGTTATATATGTAATTGTCATTTTAATCTGTCATAAATGAATATTAGATTAAGTATAACATTTATTAATGCATAGTGTTTTATTTTATTACCTTAATGTACCAAATTAAACTGGTTATGGCAGCAAATGAATGGTCATACACTGTTCTTTAACATGTTAGGAAGCCAAAGCACTTAGTTTTATGGATGTTGACAGTCTTATTCAAGCTACACATTGATTACAGTTTTGTTGCTATGGTACCTGATTTTACATAGCAACAACCTATTTTTGCATCAATGTTATTTAACAGTTTTTTATTTGTGCTATGTACACTATATTAAGCATGTGTGTTATAATGAGATTCACACTTCTTATGTTATATTTTTATTTGGTTGCTATGAATGCCTAATTAAAAAAAATTTTTTTTTGCACAACAACAGTATTAATTGCTACTTTATTACAATTTAACATTTAAAAAGTAATACACAGTTGCTACAGTTACAGATAGCTGTGTAGTTGCTACAGTTATGGATGCTAATGTTTAAGTGGTAATAAAATGAATATTAGAGTTTAATTTTATTATTTAAATGCTCCATATTAAAAAAAGCCAGGCTCTTTTTTTAATTTATTATTTATATAAACAATGCCTGTTTTTGCACGAAAAAAGTCTTCATCCACTCTGCACTCCAACCTCAATTATTATTAAATCAGTATTAAATTAACATTTTTTAAAATATAAATTAAATTTAGTAAGATTTTGTATTATTTTTTCTTTATATCAATTTTTTATATTTTTTATTTTTGTTAGTATGTTATGAGAGTTGCAGAGGGAATTAGATTGCCTATTGTTAGGCTATGGAAAGAGGGAAAATCGCAGCGAAATATTGGAGAAATAGTAAAGAAATTACATGCAACTGTGCAGTCCATTATCAAGAAATACCAAACCAAAAATATTGCTGATAAGCCACATACAGAACATCCAAATAAAATTAAATTATTGCATCAATAAACTTTAAAAACAGTCATCCAGAATCCTAAAATAAGTGCTCCAAAACTCGCTGGAATGCTGCAAAATGATTACAATTCAAAAGGGAATCCTGAAACTCTTAGAATAACTTTAGGAAGAACAAGATACAATGGTAGAGTACCATTGAAAAAGCCCTACATCAGCAAAGTCAACAAAGCCAAAAGACTACACTTTAGAAAGCTTCATATTAATGAACCACAAACATTCTGGGAATCCCTCCTTTTCAGCAATGAGTCAAAAATAAATATGTTTTCGTCAGATGGAAGAGTTAAAGTTAAGTGAAAACCAAATGAAGCATTTAAAAAACAAATTGTGTCTAATGGTGAAGCATGGTGGAGAAAGGGTTTTAGTGTGGGATAGTATAAGTGCTTCAGGTGTAGGAAACATGGTTTTCATTGATGGAAGTATGGTTAAAAGTGTGTATTTAAACATTCTGAAAAAATATCTGGAAGAAAGTGCCCATAAATCAGGACTTACTATTTATTTTTCAGCAAGATTCAGTTATTTCAGTCATTCAGTTGTTTCAGTCATTTATTTTTCAGCAAGATAACGATCTAAACACATACAGTCAAACGTGTCTAGGTATGGCATATATTTAAAATAGCTAAGCAACTTCATACACACCCACAACCTCAAGATTTAAATCCTATTGAACATCTGTGGAATGAATTAGGTAGAAAAATTTGGACCCACAATGTGAGAAACCAGCAAGAACTAAAACTAGTAATTTTGAAAGAATGGGGTTCAATCACTCCAGAAATTACCAAAAATTAGTTTCTACTATGAAAAACAGACTACATGAGGTAATAAAAACTTGTGGTAGAAACACAACTTATTAAACCACTAATAAATTGAGTTTTCATAACAATTTTATTTGATTTTTGTAAAGAGGATGACAACTTTTTTCTTTTATTCAAAAAGGCTGTATTTTATTTGTTACTCTAAAAAATCTTTTTGTACAATATTTCTTAAACATTTAAATGATATGATTTAGTTTAAATCATGCTTACATTTTTTCTGAATAAAAAGTTATTGCATTTTTAAAATGTGCAAGATAGGTGAATGAAAACTTTTTTGACACAGTGTTTGTTGTATAAATGTTTTGACACAGTGTTTGTTGTATAAATGTTTTGACACAGTGTTTGTTGTATAAATGTTTCACTTTCATAAGAAGTACGATTTCGAGTTAATGTGCATACTTAATATAGTGTATATATTACACATAATAAATCTGCTACTACCAAAATTAACTTGTTGCTATGCAAAATTAGGTATTCGTAGCAACTAAATATAAAATTATCACTTTTATAAGAACCGCAGACCTCATATTAGTAGTCATGCTGAACTTAGTAAATAAAGACTTAATATTTAATTAGTTATTAATTTTTTTTTATTTAAAGTTAATTCTGGCCCGCTGTGCAGGGGTAACATGGATATTTGATTACAAATAACACTTTTATTAGTATCTGGCATCTAAATTGACAGAAAAGAACAATTTTTTATTTCTTAGTATTTCTTCACTTATTAATGCTCAGATGCTATTCAGCATAGTTTTTACAATAAAATGTTTTAATAATTTCATAGTTAACAGGCAAAATACGGCAGAAATTGATTTACAACATCAATAGAAAACCCAGCGTAGTTTATATTTTCTTGCTTCCTTTTTATAAAGTTTTCCACAGATTATGCAAAGTGAAGAAGAATGAATGTATTGAGTCAGTTTAATTATTTAACATAATGACTCTTCTGAAGAATGAATGTATTGAGTCAGTTTAATTATTTAACATAATGACTCTTCTGAAGAATGAATGTATTGAGTCAGTTTAATTATTTAACATAATGACTCTTCTGAAGAATGAATGTATTGAGTCAGTTTAATTATTTAATTAGCTGCTATTTTCTTTCTTCATCTTTTTTTGTATTTTCTCTTTTTTTTTCGTGCTACAGCTTTGCTTTCTTCTAGTTTCTCTTTTTTCTTCTTGTTATAGCTTTTCAGTAACATCTTCTGCAGTTAAGACCTGCCAAATCTTCTGCAGTTAAGACCTGCCCAATCTTCTGCAGTTAAGACCTGCCAAATCTTCTGCAGTTAAGACCTGCCCAATCTTTGCTTGAACTTGTTTTTTTTTTTTTTTTTTAAGTTTAATACTGCAGCTCTTGTTTTTTTTAAGGGAGTTAAAACCAGTTTGAAAAATCTACAATTCTAGGTTAAACACCTTTGACGATCAATTAGATGCATCGCACTTCCAGCAAGTTTTAGAATGGCATGTTCTGTCTTCATCATGGTTTACAGTTTTCTGAATAAAAAGGCAAAGGCAGATTTATTAACTACCTACAAATAAATTTCCATAAACCACATCTTTATATCTTTTCATGCCACTTTAAGAGATCAAACAAGACACTCACAGAGCTGCAAGACATGGCTTGTGTGTGGAAAAAGGGGGCGAGGGAGGGGTGAAGGAAATAAGCACAGTATACCAATATCAATTTTTTTTTTACCATACTGATATCAAATTATCTTTTTTTTTAAATACCTTCTTTCACTTTATGTACAAACTGCTCTCAACTTTTAATTTAATTAATTGAAAATGATCTTGTTTCATTTTAAAAGAATAAAAGAAGAACTTTTGTTCTGTATAAAAGACATAATTTTTTTTCCTAGATTCACAAGATGAGAATCAAATTAAGAGCAATAACATTACTCACATTCTTTCATTACTTGATGAACCTCCTGAACTGAAACCTTTTTTACAGGTAAGGAGTATCAAAATTTTTTATTACAAGTATAAGAAATAAAAGTTTTCACAAAACAACACTATAAAAAAAAAAAAGAAAAGTTATTTATATAATTGGTAAAAAGTGTATATTTAATGAATAAGTTTTAATAGATTATTTATGTATTAAAACTAGAGTGCATTGATGCCTACTTTTGGTTGTTACCCATGCCGATTACCAATGCATTGGCATCTAAATTTGAATTTATACTCCCTTCTTTTTACTATTAAGTAACTTAGGATTTTTTTAGATATAATGTTAAATGATAAAATAAAATGTTTTTGACTTCTTAAGTCTATCAATTTTTCTCAGTAATTCTCAGTCCAGGTAAACAAAATTTAAGAATTTACTCCAAATTGGGACTTCTTGAATATGAATTTAAGTTTGTTCAACTATAAATTTTTTTTTGTTAAATAACAATTTCTATTTTATTTTAATTAATTTGTGTTAATAATAACAAAACATTTTAACAATTTAAATTGGTTAAGTTGATTTTTTTTTAAGAATTATGAGTTTAAGTTTATTTAAGTAAGAAAAGTTTCTCACACAGATTAAAGTCGGCAGGTAATTGCCAACCTTATTTTTCCTAATTCCAATGGCTATTTATACTATTTTTAAGAAAGTATAGTAAATGAAAAAAAATTTCAAATTAGCAAGGCAAATAAAAAAGCTTTATGCTTTAAGAAATCAAGCACTCCTTTAAAGTAAAATTTAGTTTTATTATCATGCTTTAAAAAAAGGTTTTATATATATATATATATATATATATATATATATATATATATATATATATATATATATATATATATATACACACATATATATCGATATATACATATATATATATATATATATATATATATATATATATATATATATATATATATATATATACATATATATATATATATACATATATATATATATATATATATATATATATATATATATATATATATATATATATATATATATATATATATATATAAATTATATTAACTTTAACAACATGGTAACTTCAAATTTCAAATTGAAAAAAAAGAAACGTTGATTTGTATAAATGCAATTTCTTTTTAAGACAAGAAAAAGAATGAAAACAAAATAAAAAATGAAAATCCTTTTGTTTTGACCAAATTGGCTTCAAATAGTATTTGACGCACAGAAAAAAATTGAAATAATAATTTACATTTGTCAATTTTCATTTATTTTACCAGAGTTGTTATTTTAAGTTTTTATTTTATTTATTAATTTTTATCTACATACATTTTATCATTGAAAATTTAATGCAAGAAAATAAAACTTAAATTTGTTTATATCAAAAAAAATTTTTAGAACCTAAAGTGCAAATCAATTATCATACAAAACCTTCCAGGTCAGAACATGTAAGTTTTTTTTATTGAATATTTATTACATTTACTGCTAAGTTTTTTGTTATATTTGTTGTTAAGTTATTTATCTAAAGTGCTAAAAAGTGTCAAGTTATTTATTATATCTGTTTCTAAAGTGCCAAAATATTTTTTTGTTAAAGTTGTTTTATCTTTTTTTGCAAATTTTAGCTTCTTTTTTTTTTTGAAACAAATAAAATATTTAATATTTATACATATTATTTTTACTGTACTATTATCACTGTATATATAAAGATTTTTTAAATTAAGGATGCAATATTTTCATGAGTGCATTGCATTTATTCACAGAGGGAGGTATGATAAATATCCTTTTTACTTTTTGTTTTGTTTACATTTTGATTTTACTTTTTGTTGTTGCTAAATTTAATTTTTTACAAAAATCTATACTTTTTTTCATATTGTTTTCTGTACCAAATTTTTATTGAATATTTTTTGTCAGCATACATATACATATACAGCATATATATTTTTACAAATAACACAAGTACAAATAGTAACTCAAGTTAGGTGGAGAGTGTTGTTGTATTGCTAACCCAAGTTGCCTATAGAGAGTTGTTATCTCAAAGAAATTGCAATTGCATATTCTATTTGTCTAATTATATTATAATAAATTATAATTGTAATAAATTATAATAAGTTATATATTATAATAAATTATATTAAATTGTAAATTGCAATTGCAATTTACAATTTATTAGGTAGCAAAAAAAAATGATGGACTTTTTCTAAAATATTTATAACTTTAATCTATGAAGTGCCTTTTCTTGAATTTGTATTGGAGTTGAAACGTCTTTTAATTGAACCTCTCTTTTATTTTCTGGAACTAAGATCTATTTTTAGTTAAAAATAAAATAAATTTGAAATAAAAAAATACTTTCAAAAGGATACAAAATATGAACAAATTTTTTTTTTTTTTTCAATTTGATATATATTAATTATTGTTTCAAAATATATAAAATATTTTTTTAAATTTGGTATATACTATTATTTCAATAAAATATTCATAATCTTTACATATTGTTTAGTTATATAAATTTAAAAAATTTACATAGAATCTATTATCTTAATAAATAAATGTTGTACACTAAAAACTATTCATTGATTTTTATATCTTCTCACATTTTACATTCTACACTTTTATTTTACTATAAACTAATTTTTTTAATTATGCAATATAGTTATTATTAGTTTATGAAAAGTTATGTAAATGTTACAAAAAAATTTAAAGATGTTTGCATTTTGAATGGTATTTTTTTAAACTTCAAATTAAAGCACATTTTGTTGATTTTTCTATGCATTTATATAATTCTTAATCAGTATAAAGTTTTTTATCATGATCAGTAAATTAAAAAAAAAAAAAAGAGGAGAAAGGGGGGAATGAAGGGATGTCTAAAAACACTGGGGACCTTTAATTTTTTTTTTCAAGATTTATTTTTTGGATTTCTAATTTTAGATGTAGTCACGTGAAAAATTGTAAAAATTCTTAGATTATCATAAGTTGCAAATTTTTCTTACTTTTTGATACAATCCTAATAGCATCAATGTTAATCAATCTCTGACTTTTTGATACAATTCTAATAGCATCAATGTTAATCAATCTCTGACGATTGAAGCTGGATCGGTTGGAAATTGTGGTCATAAAAGAATCATTACCCGAGACTTGAGAGAAAGATCAAAGTAAAGGCCCTCAGAGATAGAAGAAGTTCTTGCAAGAAAATATCTATGGAATTAGCATTAATGTAAGTGGTAAAATAGTGAATAATTGCTTGTTGGAGCAAGAACTGAAGGCATACAGACCAAAAAAAAAAAATGTTAATGTAATGTTTGTACCATAATTTCTTTGAAACTTATCAGGCATTTTTTTGTTCAGGTAGTATTCTCAGATAAGTCAACAGTTGCTGTGTTGGATGATAGGGTCCAGACAGTCAGACGAAGGCCTGGAGAGGAGTTTAAGACTGAGTGTCTTAAGAAACCATTGAAGTTCCTCACTAAGATCATGGTATGGGGGCCATATCCATCTATGGAACAAGCCGCCTATATATTGTGGAAGGAATGATAAACCAGGAAAAGTATATAGAGGTGTTGGAAAGTCGTTTGGTTCCTCAAGTCATAGACTGGTTCACTGATAAGGAGTTTATATTTCAACAGGATTGTGCTCCTAGCCAAATTGCCAAGTTGTCAATGAAATGGTTCCGAGACAATGGGTTCTCTGTATTCAAATGGCCTGTGAATTCACCAGATATGAACCCAATTGAAAATTTATAGGACATTTTGAAGGACGAAATACACAAAGTTCCAGTTACTACAAAAGCACAGCTTATAGAGAGGTTAATCAATGTTTGGTTCCACAGCGAAACAATCACCAAGTTATGGTGCAATTTAATCAAAGGCATGCTTAAGAGCGTGAAAGCATTAAAAGCTGCCAAAAGTGGTCAAACCAAGTATTAACTAGGATTCATTTCTACTTTTTTTTTATCGCCAGAAGTGGAAACCAATTAACTTTTAAATATTATATCATGTGGTATCAACAGTGAAAAAACCACTTCCACTTTTTTTTAATATGGCAGCTAATTAAAATTCTCAACTTAAAGTTTCTAAAGTATATAGTTCTGTTAGTTCTTGCAGTATCAGTTTTTCAACAGAAGTATTTTTTTCAAAGGTTAGCTTTTTTTTTTTTATAATCTTATTAAAAACTGATACTTTAATTCAGTTGCATTCAGTTTAGATTAAAAAGTTTCCATCTTTGCGGGATGTAAAGGGATCACATTTTGCCTACAAAGACAGTATTGTTAAAATCAATGAATTATATGGATTCTCTCATATGTGTAGATTTTTTTATAATCAATGGACATACCCAAGACAATCCTTTTTATAATATAGTTAGAGACTTAATGAAAATACAACTTGTGGTCTGATAAATTAAATCTTAAACAAAGATTTTTGCTTACAATCTAGATATAGTTTTCCAGTTCAGTTTTCTAATTCAGAATCGATTCTTATATTTTTCTTGGCGTTTGCTTCTCATGTTTTATAAATCTTAAAAAACAACTTTTTTTTAAAAAAAAGCTTGCAACATAAACTAATTCTGTCCTATTTATTGTTAATAGCGAAAAAAATTGATTTACAAAATTTGTCAGAAATTTTTGGCATTTTGTTGAGGCAAAATGATTCATGTTGCTCAATTTTTTTTGTCTTATGAAAAACTTCCTTAAAGGAAAATAAAAGAATTTATTTTTTTAATAATAATTAATTATTAATTTTAAAAAACTTCTAATGCTTTTTTTCTTTTTCATGTGTATAAACACATTTATACACATTTATTTAAACTTTGATTTTATTTGCTAAATATAGTTTAATTGACTATTAGGTTATCTGAAGGCAATGTACTTGTGCATTGGTAAGTTTTTGGTTTTCTGAGTTTGTGAGATAAGTGGTGATTTTTTATTTCATTTTAATTTTTACTTAGAATAATAGCAATAAAATTATTGAGAATTTTTAACTTTTTATTTATTTATTTACATTTATTTTTGTATTTTCATAGTTTATTTTAATTTTGTATGTTTAAGTGACACTGGAAGTTCTCGAGCAAGCACTGTTTGTATAGCCTACATAATGACTATAGCAGATGTAGACCCAAGGTCAGCTTTACGTTATTTAAAAGCAATGAGGAATATTGTCAGACCAAACCATGGGTTCCGAATTCAACTTGTGTTGTATCATCGTATGGAAATCTTGGAGGTTATTTTGTTTTTATGTTCATATTTTCTGTTATTGTTGTTGCTGTAGTGTTTTACTTCTGTTAATGGTTCTACTTACAGCAAGTATTTCTACCTTTTTAAAGTAGTAATTACAAATTAAATTATAAAATAAAAAAATTATAAAATACAACTTCCAAATAAGTACAACTTTTTTGTTATTTTTGGAACAAATTTTTTTAATATGTTATACAAAAACAAAGATAAATAACACTTGTAATAAAAAATAATTGATACCTACTGCATCATTGCTGGTAATGATACCAACTGCATCATTACCAGTAGTGAAGTTAACTAGTTAATAAAGTTGTTATCAATTTTGTTATGTAAAAGTAATTTTAATTGGATTTTAATAGGAATGGCTTTCTTTCCCTAAATTATAAAAATCCAAAAATTTTTTCAAGAATTATAAAGTATATTAGAAAAAATGAATAAATGAATGAATAGAATCTGTGAGAGGTTATTTAAACTAAAATTAGCTCAGACATCTTACTGTGGAATACCAAATGGGTTTAAGCAAAGTTTTTTTTTTTAAATATTTGCATTATCAGTTTGCATCATTTGCATAATCATAATCAGTTTGTGTCATGTGGAATAAGATTTAAAAATTAATAGAAATATTAGTATTGGATTTTTTTCAGTTTTCAAAATAAACCTATCCTATTATTTTGGTAATCACCATAATAAAAGAAAACTACACTATCATCAGTTGCATATTAGTTTTCAGTAAACTATTTTTCTAATTTTAATTTGTTTTACTTTTTAATTAGGTCAGGGATGCTTTGATTGAAGTATTTGGTGATATTAATCCTGCTGATGGAATGGAAGTTAAAAAAGTTTTAGCTGGATTAAGTTAAAAAATTATTTTTTGTTTTTAATTTTTTTTCTTTTTTTATTTAATTTGGAAAAAAAACTATAGTTAAATCTAATATTTATTGTCAGAATTTTAATCTAATATTTATTGTCAGAATTATTAAAATATTTGTAAATATAACTTATTCATATATAAATATGTTTACTTGTATATATTTAAATGTTTGTATATAGTTTAATCTGTATGGAATTTTTTTAATTACAAAAAAAAAGTCATTATTTAAAATTAGAATTTTGTTTCCATATTTATGCTGCTTTTGAATAAAATCATCAACATTTTTAACAGGTTTATTATATCTGAAATGTAGCAACTCAGTTTCTTTTTTTATATCTAATATTTTTTATGTCTTTTATTAATCTTGTAGTGATCTCGTGTTTTTTATTTCATTATTCTTGTAGATATCCCAATTTGTTATTAAATATCAAAGCATATCAAAAAATATATAGAAATGACCATCTTTCTTTCTTTTTTTTTCTTTTTTAAGCAAATATTTTAACTTGTTTATTTAATTATTAATAATTAATTTAACTTATTTTTATTTTATATTTTATTTGGATTCTACTTATTAAATGCGTTTATGGAGTATGGGTTCTACCCATAAAATCCATTTAATTGGGTGGATTCTACTCCTAAAATAGATTCATGGAGTATGGTTCCCACTTATAGAATGCACTTATGAAGTTAATTTAAAGGGATCTCAAACCTCCGAGACATGTTGTATTCATATTAAAGAGAATAATAAAAAAAATAATAAAAGACATGTTGTATTCATATTAAAGAGAATAATAAAAAAAAAATGTTTGGGCTAAATTTTTTTGATTGAAACAAAAGAATAAATGAATACCAAGAAAACTAACTTTTTTATTTTAGTCGAAGCTCGCCTTCTTCCTTTTTATTGTAGGCCTTAAAGTCAGCGTAATATATGCCACAATCTACAGACTTGATAATTTATTCAAGCGTGTTTTATTCCTAAGAGTTTTATTACATGATGTTATTGACTTTTGTTTGTTTGCATAATCGATCTCTTGCGCAAATAAAAAAAAGTAAATGCCATCATTTACTAAAACTCTTAGGAATAAAGTGCTCTACAATAAATTATTAAGTCTGTAGATAGCGACGTATATTATGCTGACTTTTAGGCCTTCAATAAAATGGAGAAGACGAGCTTCAACTAAAAATAAAAAGTTAGTTTTTCTTGTTATTCATTTATTCCTTTGTTTTAATCAAAAAAATTTAGCCCAAACATTTAATATGAACACAACATGTCTCAGAGGTTTGGGACCCTTTAAGGATTTATTTGATGCTATTTAAAGAATGACACTGAAGCTAATGTTTTTAAATTTTGTGCTTTAAATATTTTTAATATTATATATGTTTTTATGATGTTTCTATTAAAACCTTGTCTTATCCTTTTGAGAACAAGATCTGCTTTTTTATTTTCTGGTAATAGTAGGGCCCTGGTAATTCCCTAAATAAAGGTAGTGGATGAGACATTGTTTCATTCAAACAATTCATACTTTCCTGAAAATTAGAATAAAAAGTCAATATAAAAGTTCATATATGGAATGCAGAATAATAAAAGATCTAGTTATGATTGGTTATTGGGTCAAGGTTTTTGATTTTTTTCTTTTTTTTAATGAGTTATGACATTTCAGTAAAATATTTTTATGTAGCATAACATAATATAGTTAGCAGTTATTAGTTAGCATAAGTGTTGTTTTATTTATTTTTGAAATACTTTATTTTGGAATATTTTCTTTAGGATGAAAAGTAATAGTTATAAATAATAATTTTTTTGCAAATGGGGAATAGTATGAATAAGGTAAATTTTTTTTTTTTTTTTTGACCTCCTCTTCTCTTTCTGACACCCTTTTCTCTACATCTCATTTTGACCAATTCTACTTGTTTTTTCAAATCTTTGGTTCTTTGGATAAACATGTAGAAATTTCCTTATTTGATAAAATTAATACCAAAAATTAATTTTAGAATTAATTTTTTTTTGATTAATTTATTTTTTGTAACATGCACACATATGTCTGGATTTAAGTTGGTATTTAAATTGGACTTAAGTTAAAAACTAAAGGATATATATATATATATATATATATATATATATATATATATATATATATATATATATATATATATATATATATATATATATATATATATATACAAACACACGCACATACATATAAATCCAGACAGTTTTTCAGACAAAGATGAGAAAGATTAAAAAAAATAAAAAAAATTGTTTTGTTTCTTTTTCAGAAAAAAATCTATATGGAATAAAGTCAGCATTTTAAAACCTAAAGTGTACAAAATAAATTAAGATGTCAATTTAAACCAAAAAAAGTATATGCATTAATTTGATTTGCTTGGTTCTTTACTTGTGTGGTTCTAACTGTTTTCCATAATACCAATCTATTATTCTATTATTATATTAAATTATGTTAACTATTATATATATTATTTTATGAATATTTATTTTATTTATGTATATATATATACATACATATGTGTGTGTGTGTGTGTGTGTGTGACAATTACTACATAAATAATTTATTTTTTTAAATTAAATTATTTTATCCATGGCTGTATAATTCTTAACTGATATGAATAATTAACTGGAAAAAAAAAAGCACTTTTAACAGAGACATAGATTTACTTTGTTTTATTATTTAAAAGTTTCTTGGAAGTTTCTGAATGAATAAAAAAACTCAAGAGATTTCTTAATTTTTTTTTTGTGGTTTTTTTATATTGTTTCTTTTTCATTAATTTTTTTTCAGATTCTTCCTGGATTGTACATTGGCAGTTTAAAAGGTTATTTTTTTTTTATCTGTTGCTTAGTTGTTTTATTTCTTATGCATTGTTTTTTTTTTGATACTGTTTGTTGCTTTGAGTTTTTTGTTGTTGTTGTTGATGTAAGCCATTAAGTTATTAATTTGTATTAAATACTTTAGACTCAAAAGATTTTGAACAAATCTCTGCTAACAATATTACACACATATTATCTATTCTTGACTACCCCCAACCAAAACCTGTATTCAAGGTACTATTTCACTAAAAAATTATTTTAGCTTAAAAAAGTTTTTTTCTAAATAAATGATTTCTCTAGTGTCTTGCAATTGGCTGTTTCCTCTATAAGAAATAACTGCAATGCATTATGGTTTTTGTATTCACCGAAATGGGTTTTTTTTCACTGAAATTTTTGTATTCATGATTAAGATGTTTTTCTTTGCACTTAAATATAAGTCAATTAAAATTACATAAATACTTAATTATAGATGATATTTCTGTAATTTTTGGACCTAGAGGTGCATTAAAACATAAAACCTCTGGGTATTAGCTATTTAAAAAGAATATTGTTAAAAGTTTTGTTGTTAAACCTTAAGTCAATGAAAAAAATTAGCACCTTATTTATATATGCGTTGTCAAAAAGAAGGAATTTTCTATATGCTAAATGTAATTGTAATGCTGATATAGAAGCATGCTGCAAACATATTGCTGCTGTATTGTTTCAATTAAATTAACATAAACAATTAAATATAACTTCTGTTCCATTCGATAAAACATACATAGAAGTATTGCATCAATGGCATGTTCTTGCTGAAAACAAAAATTCACAGGCAATTAAACTTTCTAATGTTTTTTATGAAAAATGATTCTGAAAAAGATTCAAACAACTCACAAATGCGCCTTTTTATATCAAGGAATACAGACATAAACAAAATATACTTATTCAGAAAAAAGATTTAGTTATAGCTACATTGTTAAGGTGTTACAGCATTATTAGAGATTGCAGCTTTAGATTTTATATTTTTTATTGAAAGATATTTTTATTGAGAAAATTAAATATCTGAAAATCACTGGAAAAAAACTATTTTACCTAAATTAACTAAATTTTACTTTGAGTTTATGCTCAAAGTAAAATTTAGTAAAAGATTTTATATTCAGATATTAAAAAATAAATTTTAAAATTTTTTTTTCTAAATTTGATAGTTCTTTATTTGCTGTATTTCTCTTTTTACATGAATACTAGGGTGCTCTAGAAATGTAGAGTGTAAATTTTTTTTCTCTCAAAATCTTGCTCCCTGTTGATTTTTGCATTCCTTTTATCTATTTTAGAATAAGTAAACAAATTTCAAGTTTAAAAAGTGTTTAAGCCTTGCTACCAACTGCCAAAAAAATTAATAGTTTGAAATTTTTTTTGCGTAAACTTATGATATGTTACGTTTATGTACGTTACGTAAATTTGACATGAATTTTTGGCAATAATTACATAAATGATACAAAATAATTATAATATGAATATAATATAAATTAATAAATGAATAAAAATAAATAATTTATAAATAAAGCATATAAATGATAATATTTAATTAATAATTAATATTTTAATATGTATATTATCTTTAATGATATATTTTTATAATCTTTCTTAAAATCTCTTTAATTCTATCATTTATTTTTATTTTAAGGTAAATTATCAAAGATTATCAAAGATGTTAGATGAAACTAAATTTAAAGTATTAAAGTATTTTTTTACTTGGATGCTACTCATCGTTTTAACCCAATTATGGATAGACTGGTTTTAAGAAAAGACATTAATATCTGGTTATTAGAAAACCATTAGCTCAATTGTTACCATCAAGAATTCCATCAAAGGGAGATGTCCTGCTTTTCTTTTTCTTTATAAATGATGGACCTATGAAACATGCAAAACATTTCAACTATAATGGTGCTATAGCAAACACAGTTATTGCAGAAATTCAAAGTCAATGGGATAAAGCTGGAAATGCAATTCAATGCAAAGACAAGGTTAAAGCAAGAATTTTGGACTTGTATGATGCTTATAGAACACTTCAAAAGAAGAAAGGATGTCAATCTAATGAAGTTTAAGAAAAACTGTTTATTGATGATCTGAAAAATTATTTTTATATTGCTCACTAAGATGCTCAAAACAGAATAGAAACTGATTGTGATAGTGAGCAGAAAAAATAAGATATTAAATTTCTTATGGTAGTTAGAGATCAGAAGCGAGTTATTTTGGGATCAGAAGACCGAGCATAAAAAGGAAAGTTACACAGAAAATACAGAGAGAGAGAATTGAAATGACAAGAAGAATAGTTAAAGAAAAAAAAAAAATTTTTTTTTCAGCCACAACAACAAGCAAAAATCCTGAAACTATAAGCCCTGAAGTAGACTTGCAATCTGCAGATGACTCTAGTGTTATAGTTACATGCCATTCAGACAATTCTGAAGATGAAGATTTTGTAAACCGACCTAAATCTGCTACAAAACCAAAAAACATCCAACCTGATAAAAACAGAGTAATTACACTGGCTCTTCCATGCAATCCATTTAAAAGTGAAAAAATTTCAGCAATGGCAGAAAATTTATCAGCTGGTAAAAGAACAGCTTTCATGCCAGCTATAATTTCAGGGAGTGGTGCTGATTTGCAGTGTGTGACTTTATCAAAAACAAGCAGCGGAATAAAATGCGGGGATGAGACTGAAACTACATTTGTTTCCACAAAGTATGTTACATTACATTGGATGGAAAAATTGTTCCAGAGGATGCTGAACGGCTAGGTCTTCTTATAGCTAGGATTCCAAACTGTAAAGAAGGTTAATTACTTGGGGTTCCAGTAATCTCTGATGGAACTGGTGCAACTATGGCTAACACCAGCCATTCTCTTGTGGTTCAGTGGAGGGTAGAACAGTCAATTGTTGGACTAGTTTTTGTTACCGCAGCATCAAATTCTGGGTGGAAAAATGGTGCATGCGTACAGTTGGAATCATTGCTAGACAAGAAGTTTTCTATTTTGCTTGTTGACATCATGTAATGGAAAGAACTTTATGTTCTGTCTGGCATCCAGTCCTGACACTCCTGAGTTCATAGAATTTAAGAAATCTTGGGAAACCATTGAAGATCAATCAAAATTTAAAATTTTACATATCACTGATAGTCGTCTTAAACAGCAGAAAGATAAAGTTGTTAATTTTTTGCGACAAATGTTGACTTCAGCTGGTGGTGACAGCTTTCCTCATGATGATTACAGAGAATGTGCAGAACTCATGCTAATACTTTTGGGAGAAATGCCTCTTTGTGGGGTGCACTGGCTAAAACCTGGTGCAAACCATCATTCCCACTGGATGACAACTATTATATATAGTGCTAAGATGTATGCCTTTGGTGACCAGCTGAATTATGATCAAGATAAAATGGAGAAACTGCGTTGTATTTGCATATTTAATGCACTCTTCTACGTAAAGGCGTGGTTAGCCACCTCTTTTGCAGCCTATGCACCATCAAATGATCTCCAGTTCTACCATGATCTTCATATGTTAAAGAAAACTGACCCAGAGGTTGGTGAAGCGACATTCTTGCACTGAACAGGTATCTGGTATCTGACCGAAGAAACTACTAGTTTTCTCTTTTTTCAAGTTTGGTGCCAAAATTGGAAAAGAAACAAATAGCCAGACAACTTATTAAAGTAAAGAAAGACATCCTACTGGATAAAGGAGTACCAGTTTTTCCACAGTTGGTTTCATCCACAATATTAGTACATTTGATTAGCAAGAAATCTTGGCTCCTCGGAATTGAAACTGCCTGGTTACACTTGCCGCCAGCGCAGTGGGAAACAAGCAGTGATTTTCAAGAAGCAGTTACGTTTATTCATCATGCAAAAGTTGTTAATGATCTTGCTGAAAGAGCCATAAAACTCATCACAGATTTTGAAAACACTTTAACTAAAGATGAAATACAGAAACAATATTTGTTACAGGTTATTGAAAAACACAGACATAAAGTACCAGATTTAAAAAAAACAACCCTGGGAAACATTTAAAAGCTGTTTTTTTTCTTAGAGACATCAGTACTAATTTAGCATATTTAAATCTTATAAAATAACCTTACTGAACTTTTTTTATTATGTTCATCGTTTAAATGAACATATCAACAGTTTTTCTAAATTAAAAAAAATTTTGTTATATTTTCAATGTTACAATTTTTTTCGTAGTACTCTCAATGTTAAATAATAGAAAAAACATTTCCTTTCTTTTTTATTTTTTTGCTTTTTTTTTAAACATCTTCGCTTCTAACAAGGCTGCAAGCAACCGCTAATTAAAGTTGGAAGTTACTTGAAGAGTAAAAATGAAGATTGTAGAGCAAGATAACGATTGATGGACGACTTATGGGATTGCAAATTATATGAATCAGGAAAGCATGATGAAGGAAGCGAATTCCAAAGAGCTGATGTTCGAGGAAAAAAACTAGATGAACAAGCGTTTTTGGAGCACTTAGGAGCAGTCACAGAAAAAGGATTAGACTTAATTGAATGATGAGTAACACAAGAATGAATTTTAGTAGATGGCACAAGAGACGCTAGCTCTTTAGAGCAGTGCCCATTATAGTATTTATAGAAAAGAGAAAGAGAAGCAACATTATGAGGATGTGACAATGGTTGGAGGTTGGCTGCTAGAGCAGGTCCAACTATGTTTACAATGGGTTTTTGCACCTTGTCTAAAAGAGAAAGGGCATCATTAGAAGATCCGCCCCAGATATGGCAACAGTATTCCATACAAGGCTGGATTTGAGATTTATAGAGATAGAGAATAGAATCCCAAGTAAGAAAGTGTATTATATCTGTATTGCAGTTCACCAGCCACTGTGAGCCCCATGCTGAACCAGAAGTGAGATCCTTTTCAAGCTCAAATGCCCCCTCCAAGCAATCATAGAGTGTTGGTTTCTTTTCACGACTAGAATAAATGGTAGTATCATCAACAAACAATGCCACCTTAGATGTGAGAATATTTGGAAGATTGTTAATGTAAATTAAAAAGAGTATAGGGCCAAGGATAGAACCTTGAAGAGTGCTGTCCATCAAGGACAATTTTCAAACTACAATTGGAAAGGAAGGATTCAATAATCTTAAAGATATTGCCAGATACACCATAAGAAGAAAGCTTATGGAGAAGACCAGTATGCCAAACTTTATCAAAAGCTTTTGAAATGTCAAGAGCGATGGTCTTAACCTCTCCGCCTTTATCTAATGCACAATAAAACCTATCAGTTATTACTGTTAGCAAATCAGCTGTAGAACGAGAAGATCGAAATCCATATTGATGGTCAGAAAGAAGGTTATTAGATTCAAGATGAGAAATTAAGTGTTTGTTAATTAAAGATTCAAAAACCTTGCTTATGATAGGAAGAAGACTAATGGGACGGTAGTTAGACGAATCAGATCGCTCTCCAGAATTTTTGAAAATAGGGACAACAGATGCCACTTTCCAGCAGGCTGGAAAACAAGACTCTGATAAGCACTTGTTGAATAGTTTTGAGAGTATAGACGACAGCTCCGGAGAACACTTCTGTAAGACAATAACAGGTATGTTGTCTGGGCCACAAGCTGTAGAAGAGTCTAGGCAGGAAATCACTTTAGATACAGAAGCTGGAGTGATACGAATGTCAAGCATTGGATCAACCTGTTTGTTGGCAATATCAGGTAGAACGCAACTAGTGGAATCAAGAGATGATATTGATGAAAAGTTTTTAGCAAACAGTTCAGCTTTGTCTTTAGGTGAGGTGACAAAGTCTGAATCATACAAGAGAGGTGGAATTAAAGATTTGCCCTTATTATTAATACTATTAAAGACTCTCCAGAAGTCACGAGAGCCTAATTTTTTAGATGAGATATGAGATTTCATGACCTGAGAATAGCGGGCTTTGGCTTTAGACAAAACCTTTTTACAATGGTTTCTAGCAGTAATAAACAGACGTCTGTTTTCTGGAAAATTGTTTTGCTGATTAATATGGAAGTAGCGGTTTGGATTGGCAATCGCAGCAGCACAGTGTGAGGAAAACCATGGAGGAGAGTGAAGCTTGACCTGGAATCATCAAGAGGGAACAAAAGATTCCATGCCAGCCTGAATCCATGAAGTGATGCAAGAAGCACATTTGTTGACAGGAAGACAAAAGGTTTCTACCCAAGGGCCATCACGAAGAGAATCACGGAAAGAATCCCAGTCAGCTTTACTGTAGTTATATACGATACGATAATAGGGGGGTTCAGGTGATGAAGAAGAATGAGATATAAATTTTAGAAAGATCAAACTGTGATCAGAAGCACCTAAGGGTGAATGTGGAGAAACTGAGCACTGACTAGGATAAGAAACAAGATATAAGTCGAGTAGAGAAGGCAAATGATTCGGGTTGTCTGGATAGCGAGTTGGAAAGTTGACTATTTGAGTTAAGGATTGTGAAAAGCAAAAGTTGTGGGCTTTAATGCCTGCCGAATCACTGACACTAGAGCCAAGCCATTCAGAGTGGTGAGCATTAAAGTCACCAACAACAACTATATTAGCTGTTGGATAAAGAGAGAGGGCTTGGTCAATATGATCAGAAATAACGTCAAAAACTGTGCAGTCTTGAGATGAAGGAGAGCGATATAGAACAAAGAGAAAGGCAATAGAGTGAAGTAGTGCGAAATGAAAGCACATGAAAGAATGGTCTGTGGATTTAAACCTAGTTTCATGACAGATGGATGAATTCTTACGAATGTAAATGCCAAGGCTAAGCATGTGACTATTGGAGTCTTTACGGATTAAAGGAAGATAGCCATCAACACTAAAATTGCAAGGTGAGACAGCTGAACTCAAATTAGTCTCACAAAGAGCAAGTAGGTCTGGTGAACTTTGCAAGAGATAAGACTCAACAGAAGAAAAGTTACTTCAAAGACCACGAATATTAGTGAATGATAGGTTTAGAGAACTTGGTGATGATGATGGTTTTTAGTGTTTTATAGTTTTTGGTACTTTATTCATTTTAAAATTAGATTGAAGAGCTTGACTAAAAACATAGAAAGTTTCAGAACACCATTTAATAGCCATAGTAATTGCCTCATTACTACTAATAAACCCTAAGCCGTAACAAAGGGCTCCAAATGTGGCCTCTACAATGCACACCAAAAGTACAAACAGGAGCTTGTGGTGGCAAGACTTACAGTTGTTTTTAAATCATAAAGTATGATTTTCTATGTCTTGCTTACGTGTCTATGTTTGTCTAAAGTATGAGTTACTAAATCTTAAAGTATTATTCTAAATCTTAAAGCATGATTTTTCTTGTATTTTATGATGAAAAGAACGGGAAAACATCCAGGGAGGTAAAAAAACTTGATTTAAAATTTTTCAAAGCACCCTAATGAATACATACAGCAGCAATTTTTCTAATTTAGTTTTTATCTTCAAGGCTTAGTTGTACTTTTCCATTTAGCAGTGTTAGTTTAATGAAATGTTTATCGAAAGTTATTGCTCAATGTAGTGTTATTCCGATTAATTCTTTTCCTTTGTTTTTATGTTTATAATTATCAAAAGTTGCAGACTTGATTTGTTGGGATTTTAATAAATAGTTAAGTGCAATCTAAAGTTACTATTGTTAATTTGTATTTTTCCTTAAAATATTTTAGCATTGATTCTTTTACAATTTTTTTTTTGCCTAAATTAGTAGCATACGTATTTGAGAATGCAAAAGTCAGTCCATGTCCCTATAATTCTACTAATGTGACTTGAGGATGTCAAAGTTTAATAGCATGCCTTCTACTAAAAGGTCAAGTCAAAATCTTTTAAATACTAAAAATAATTCAGACTCAGAACTGATTATACAATCTCTTCCTATTTTTTTGTAATTAAAATCTGTTTGGCTTTAAAGTATTTTAGCTTTAAAAAAGTTATAGTTCAATGCCAGTAAAATAATTAAATTGCGCTTGATTATGTTTAAACCTATTAACTGTAAATTTTAATTGTGAGATTTTATTTTGTTGTAATTTTTTTCATTTTTCATTTGATATTCTTTTTTTTTTAACTTTTACACTGCTTTTAATGCAATAAAAAAAAAATTTTAATTTTAATTTAAACCCAATAAAAAATAGAAAGATGGAAGTTATTTCTACTAATTAAAGATAGCCTATTTAACTTTTTTTTTGGGGATAAGCGATAATGATAAGTTATCGTTTTTGAGTGACTTATTGGAGCATAATTGAACACAGCAAGTTATGCCACTACAGTAATTTTTTGTTGGCTCAACAGTAATATTTTCTTCGATGAAATTGGTTATCACAAAGTTTATCACGGGATTATCATTTGTAATTATTTTTTTAAAGTCTTTTTAAGTTTAATTACTTGATTGCTTCTTAAAAAAATTTTAAAATTTTATTTGTTTATTTTTATGGTGAGTATGAAGACCAAAATGCATTACAATTTTTTTCTATAGTAAGAACAGTTAATTATAAACCATATTGATGTTTATCAGTAAATATATCTGCTTCAATTAAAAGTAATCAACTAAATATTTTTACCTGATTGTGTGAAGACAGTTTAAACGTTTTTTGAATACAACTTGTCAAAGTATTTTTTTTTTTTTTTTTTTTTACATTCATACATACATACACTAACAATTCATACCTAAGAGCACAATCTCCTAATTTTTACGCTCTTATTCTAAAAATGTGCACTTTAATTTCAAAAAAAAGAAATTAAGAATAAGGAAAGAAAAGATTGCTGCCCCATGTCAAACCCTTAGTTATTTCAGGCTAAATGTGCATTTATAGTTTTATATATATATATATATATATATATATATATATATGTATATAAACATCAATGAATACAAGAAATTTTTGCTAGATTTTGCATCATCGAAATTCGTACCTCCGTTTTTAGGTGCGCATTTGTGAAACTGAGTTTTAATTGTATCACAAACTTTTCTTTCAATTTTTTAGATTCTATTTTCAACATTTTTACTTGCTCCCATTTTATATTGCATGGGCATTTATTTTTATGATGCCCAATTGCAGATTGTTCCCGTTTTTCTTCAAATATATTTTTTAGTTTTGTTTTGTTCTTGTTGCTATTTTAATTTTTGTTTCTCCAATTTATTTATTTTTACACTCGCATTCTCCTAGGTATACTTTGAAATAGCTATTTGATGGTAGTTTTGTTTTGTTGCTCGAAGTTAGCAAAAATTTAAGATAAGCACAAGATTTAAAGACTGTTTTTTAACCTGCTTTCCTAAAGATTTTTCAAAGATTTGTTAATAATATTGGAATCCGTGGTATATCCGTTGGCATGGTTGCTTTATATTTTTTATACTTACGTATCACTAAAGTAGCCAATTCAAAACAAAGGCTTTTTAATGGCTTTAATAAAGCCATTAAAAAGTGAAGTGACTGTTTACTTGTAATTAAATATAATTAATTATTTGTAATATAAATTCATATATATATATATATATATATATATATATATATATATATATATATATATATATATATATATATATATATGTATATATATATATATATATATATATATATATATATATATGTATATATATATGTATGTATATATATGTATGTATATATGTGTGTGTGTGTGTGTGTGGTCGGCAATAAATTGCCGAACTCAAACTAATAAAGGTCGACAAAAAAACTTTAACACAAAAAGATTACCATAAAAATAGAAAAGAGTTTGGCAGTTTTTTGCCAACCTCAAACGCATTTAGGTCAGCAGTTAGGTCAGCATTGCCCAATGTCAATCCTAATTCCAAGGGATATATATATATGTTTATATTTTATATATTATGTATGCTTATATATATCGAATATGTTTATGTATATAATTAATATTTATGTATATTATACAGTAGCGTGCAAAAGTTTAGAAACACCAACTTTTTCTCAGGCTGTAAAAAAGTTTAAGTTTATAGTTTTGTATAGACCCCCTGGCTTTCTCTCTCTAAGTGCAGTAAGAAAACTATGAGCATAATATTATTAATATTTTCTCCTAAATTTTGCAATGGTGTTCGGCATCAGTCTCTTTAGGTTCAAGACCTTCTGTTTTATACCAGTTGGTTAGCAATATTAGCCATTCAATATACTAAATTAATGTTATCCCATGTGTAAATTAGAATGTTTCTATTTGTATTATTCAGTCTTCTAATTGACAAGGACATTGTTGTCAAGGACATTGTTGTCTGGTATTTTTTAAAGTATCATAATTTTGATAATGAATCGTGTGAGTCAGTTATCAATTTTTGAATTTTATTTTATCTTACTTTGAATTTTTGTAACTGCACAGTAGAGGAGAGATCACAGGAGAGCTGTGTTGTTAGAAAAGTTATTTTGAAATACTGCTGTTAAATCTCAAGAAATAACTGAGTATGGCTTTAGATATGTATTTATTGATTGTTTATCTGACATAACCCCCTGTAATTATGTTAATCAACAATTATTAGTATTTTTCTAAATTGTTTTTGTTTAATGAAAAACTTGATTATAAATATTTCACCAAACAAGTATGCTTGTCTTGATTGTTTTGGTTTTTCAAAACAGTTTTTCTTCTTTTAATAATTTTTATTTTTAAAATTATTGGATAGATTCTCAACTCTTTTTTGTTTTAGGAGACCTGAAAATAATCTTTAAGGTTATTCTATTGTATTTGAGTTGTTATTAATTCTTTTCAGCTAATCATTATCACATCAATCTAGATCTTCCTATTTTTGTGAACAGCAATGAACTTGATGAGTCATCTACCCTTCCTCTTATATAATTAACTCTTACTTCTGATCCTTCTAGGAAACCATATATCAAATCCATTGCAAAATCAGCATCTGCTAAAGTTACAACTCTTTATCAAACTTTTTTACTTCTTATTCTTTTTATCTCTATAAATCTCAAATCTGTCCTTGTATGGAATACTGTTGCCATATCTGGAGTGGATCTCCGAATAACGCCCTTTTTCTTTTAGACAATGTGCAAAAATACATTGTAAACATAGTTGGACCTGCTCTTGCAGCCAACCTTCAACAATTGTGATATCGTTGTAATGTTGCTTCACTTTCTCTTTTCTAAAATTACTATAATGGGGGCTGCTCTAAAGAGCTAGCATCTCTAATGCCATCTACTAAAATTCATTTTTGTGTTACTTGTCATTCAATTAGGTCTCATCCTTTTACTTTGACTGTTCCTAAGTTCTCCGAAAATTCTCACTCCTCTAGTTTTTTTCCTCGAACATCAGTTCTTTAAAATTTCCTCCCTTTATCTTCTTTTCCTGATTCATATAATTTTCAATCTTTTAAGTTGTCTGTTAATCATTATCTTGCTTTATTAACTTCATCTTTTCTCTTTCAGTAACTTCTAACTCTAATAGTGATTGCTTGCAGCCTCGTTGAAAATGAAGATATTAAAAAAAAAAAATTGTCTTTATTGTATTTATTTACTTGCCTTTCTTCTATTGTTATATTTATTGATTTTTCATTTATCTTTGTTGATTCTTGATTTATCTTTATTTATTAATTTGATTTTTTTTTTTAAATGTATTAAAAAACAAGTTTAAAAAATGAAATAAATATATATATTTTTTTTTTTCTTAGAAAATCAAGTATAAATTTATAAGAATAGCTGATAGACCACATGAAAATATGTATGTGCTTTTAAATTTTGTTAAATTTTTTAAATTATTTTATAATTGAATAATAAGAATAAATGGGTAAAAATATACTGTTATCTTTCTTGTTTCTTGTGATGTTTTAGTTCAAGACATTTTAAAGAATCAATTCGTTTTATTCATAAGGCGAGGTGATTTCTATGTTTTTATGACTTTTTAAAATTAATTGGTTTATATATATATATATATATATATATATATATATATATATATATATATATATATATATATATATATATATATATATATATATATATATATACACTACATCAAAAAATAAAACATACAGTTAATTTCCAAACATTCAAGTCTTTTTATTTCAATCAAATAATAAATAACATAATTAATATTTACATATTAATTAGTAATTGCTATAATATATAATAATATTAAAAATAAAGTTCATAAAAAAAATTATTTAATTAATAAAAACAAAAAAACATAGTCAAAGAAAAAAACATATCAAAAAATAAAACATACACACATCAAATACATGAAAGAAAAATAAGATACAAGAAGAAAAACGATCATACCCTTTCACAAAAACATGACTCATCTAATTCGGTAATGTAAATAAGACCTGTTTTTGTCATATTTTGCTTTAGTATTGCATTGTTACTTAAATAGTGCGCATATTGATGTAAATAATGGCAACCGCTAAAAAAATTTCTGAAAAAACAAAAATTTCGAAAGGAAAAGTGTCCATTGAAATTAGAATGTTAATTGTGAAACTAAAGGAAGAAGGAAAAAGTTATGCAGAAATTGCTAAGTTGATCGACAGACCTCGAGCAACCATTCAGACAGTAATTAATAGTTATAGAAAAAATAAATCATTTGAAAGTGTGCCTGGAAGAGGTCGAAAAAAAGCGTTTACAATGCAAGTAGAAAGGAAAATTGAAAGAATGGTAAAAAAAGATCCAAAAACATCGCCTCCAAAAATAACTGCTCTTTTAAAAAAAGATCTAAATGTGACAGTTAATCCCCAAACTGTAAGAAATTTGTTGCACCGGAAAGGCTACGCAGGACGAATTTCACGTAAGAAACCATTCTTAACAAAAAGGAATGTTGTTAAAAGATTGGCTTACGTGAATGAGTTTTTAAACAAGTCTGAAGAATTTTGGAACACAGTTGTATTTGTGGATGAATCAAAATTTAATATTTTCGGATCAGACGGAGCAAGGTATGTATGGCGAAAAACAGGCACTGCACTTGACAAACAAAATATTACACCTACAGTCAAACACGGTGGCGGAAATGTGATGGTATGGGGAGCGATGGGTGCAGGTGGGGTTGGTGATTTAGTATTTATTGAAACTAATATGGACAAAGAAAAATATTTAGACATTTTGCAAAATCATCTAAAACGAAGTGCAATAAAAGTAGGTGCTACTGAAAATTTCGTGTTAGTCCAAAACAATGACCCAAAACATACATCGAAACTAATTAAAAATTGGCTGATTTTTAATGTTAAATCAACACTTCCGCATCCTCCACAATCACCAGATCTCAATCCAATTGAGAATTTTTGGGATCTTCTCGAAAGACGACTTCGGCAACACGAAATAAAAAATAAACAACAATTAAAAGAAAAACTTTTGGAAGAATGGAATAAAATTTCAATAGAAGATACAAGAAAACTTGTACATTCGATGAATACTAGATTGCAAGAAGTTATTACACAAAAAGGTTATCATACACATTATTAAAAATACTTTTTTTCCTGTTTTTTTATATATAATTCGTAGGTGTATGTTTTATTTTTTGATGTATGTTTTTTTCTTTGACTATGTTTTTTTGTTTTTATTAATTAAATTATTTTTTTTATGAACTTTATTTTTAATATTATTATATATTATAGCAATTACTAATTAATATGTAAATATTAATTATGTTATTTATTATTTGATTGAAATAAAAAGACTTGAATGTTTGGAAATTAACTGTATGTTTTATTTTTTGATGTAGTGTATATATATATATATATATATATATATATATATATATATATATATATATATATATATATATATATATATATATATATAAACCATATATATATATATATATATATATATATATATATATATATATGTATATATATATATACAGGGTTCCCACTCCTCCTTAAAAGTCCTAAAATAACCTTAAAAAAAGTTAAAATTTGACTGCGCTCCTTAATTTCTCCTTACTATCTTTTTTTTATATCATCTAGGAAATTTTGTTAAAGCAAATGGATTATACTTATCTATAGAGAAGCATATAGTTACTTCTTTGATGAGTTAAAATCCTATACTCTAGTATTATATATATATATATATATATATATATATATATATATATATATATATATATATATATATATATATATATATATATATACACATATGTATATACACATATGTATATACACATATGTATATACACATATGTATATACACATATGTATATACATAAATGTACATTATATATCAGCCCTCCGAGTATTAGAGTAAGTTTTTTAATGTTTTTTTTTTGGCTTTAGTATTTCACTTTCTTTAAATAATTTTATTTTGTTTTCTTTACAAATGAACACCATGCTATGAGGGATGAGTATTTATTGACCCTCTTTTTTAATTAAAGCCATATACACATATATATATATATAAATATATATATATATATATATATATATATATATATATATATATATATATATATATATATATATATATATATATATGTGCGTGTGTATTTATATATTAGGGTGATGCAAAATTTGTAGGTTCAAAACTTTAGTTGTCCTCAAGCTTGCCCTTGTTCTATATGACAATAGTAGTTATTGGGCAAAATTTGAATCAAATCGGATGATATTTAGGGGTTGCCATGTTATGTCACATTTTGGTATAAGGTTACAAAAAGTAAAAAAAATATTTTTTATTTTTACATTTTTTATATTATATTACTGAATTATTTATTATCAATTTCTTATTGATAATAAATACTAAATACTATTACTAGGCAATAATAAATCAATCATCTTCATCATTCAACAGTCATCTTCATCAGGGTAGACTTTGATGCAACTGGAAATTCCTTCCGGTGAAGATCAACCAATCTAAGAAGAAACTGCTTTTGGTTTTCATCTTTCGTAACGCTTGAGTTAAAGGATGTTATAAGTGCTATGCCTCGTTCCGCGCAATCGTTGACGACTTTCATTTGACGAACCTTGTGCTTCATTTCAAGATATGTTGAATCCATATCCCACTCTGGAGATTCTTTCATTAAAAATGATTCAGCTTTTTCTTTTCCATTTTTCAAAATTAGATCGAAAAGTTCTGCGGTGCGTTGTGTGACGAAGGAAGACAATGGGCTGTGACAATCGAATGTGGCAGCATCAAGTCTTTTGAGAGATTTCTGCCTTGGCTGTTGTTTCAGGTTGTTTGCCATGTCTCTCTTGGTGTTGTTGTCGACACGGGAATCGAAGAAAGCCAATCCTATTAGATGTTCAGAAAAATACCAGAGGTGGCGATGCAAAACTTTTGCTGCATTAATTGCAATTGTACGATTTGGATATTCTTGAATCTGTTGAAGAAGCTTGGCATCATTGAATGGTGCTCGTTCAGCTAACGGAGCTTCATTCCAAAACTGTCCGTATACAAATGCCAAAAAAAGACTTATATCTGTTATTCCTTTCTTTTCCTTTGCAGTAATAACAAATTGATCCTGAAACAAATATATCTTTATACAATATATAGCTTTTGCCATCCAACGTGCATTGTGTGTTGCACCTGGAGCCCGAAACTTCACTTTGAACTCCGATGTTGTAGTTGATCCTCCAAGGAAAATAAGGCACAAATTCAAGAGTTCTAAGTAATCATCCCTGGGTTGTTGACCTTTAATTGCTTCACTATAATATACTACCATTTCTTCACGGAGTTTGAGAAAAAAATCGCAGTTGTAAAATTCTTTATTCCCTATAGTGAACACCTCCTTGTTGATTGCTGGCCATTGTTTCTGGAAACGGTTAAAAATTCCAACTTCAGGTCCTCCACTGGTTCCAAATGCAGTCGTGAAAATGGTGGAAAGCATGACTTCAAACATATGGTGCCTGCATGCTATCCATATAAGATTACGGTCAAGATTCTGCTCCATTATTGTGCAGGCACCATTGTTCAACCCAGTGTTAGATGAAGTAGTGTCAAAAACCAGTCCCCGAACAAATTCTTTCAATTTCCAGTCTTTAAGAGCCTTCATGCAAGCATCAGCCTGTTGCTCACCTGTACCTCGATCAATCTTTGGAACGCCCAGCAATTTTTCCACCCCACCACCAGTCACAAGGATGGCAATTCTATCCACTTTTTTTTGACCACCAGTGATATCAGGTAAGAGCTTTCCATCCCAATGCAGAAGAAGTGGATCATCAGGAGAGAAATCAACCTTGTCAGCTGTAGTCACCGCTTCACGAACAGATCGCCTTTTTCTGCGGATTGTGCTGTACGACAATGATAAATCTTTTACCGAGTGACCAAGAGCCTGAGACACTGTTCCAACCACGAAGAGTGCACGGCAATCAGAAATATTAACACGATCAAGAGATGATACAACATTATTTGTTAGAACTTTCATCTTCTTTTTCGTTGAACCACTTGTGCTCAGTGTGCTGGAAGCGGAAGGAGTCTGATATTCATCATCATCCGAGGAACTAGAGCTACTTTCACTCACAATGTCAACTGCTGATGAAGAAGAAATGAGTTCTGTTTTTTCCATCAGTTCCGCTTGACTTCTTTGACGCCTCAATTCCATTTTAGTTTCTCGGACTCGTTTCCGTGCCTCCCTAGCTGTTAAATTCCGATCAATTCCTGCCATACTACAACTTAATGGATCTTCTTGCTGCTGACGTAAAAATGCTTTATCTTCATCGTTTTTCATAACTTCTGATGCATTCTTGGTTGAAATATCAAAAAGTTCTTCAAGGTCAGCTTGGAAAATTCCTTCTTTCATTTGACAGCTGTCCGATTTTGATCCTTGGTGTTTTTTCAGCAGCAGATATTCGTCATAAAGTTTTTTTAACTTTCTTTCCGCATTGTCAATTCTTTGAGTTGGAATTTTTCCTCTCTCCCATATAACAAGAACTGCTTCAATTGTTGCCCGAATACTTTTTTTCACTTCTTGTTTCTCTTCTATATGATGGAAGAGCAACCTCCGAAGAACATCCCCTCTTGAAGGAAGTCTGGCAGTCGACAGAGTTTGTGTAGGTTTACCAACAAGCCACACCTCAGCAGAAGATCTAGTGGTTGCCATATTATCAATTTCTAAATTATAAATAAATAAACAATGAAAACACAAATTTGCGAAATTTGAGAAAATCACAAAATTTTACCAATGGTTAATTCATCTTATAAAACATGGCAACCCCTAAAATTGCTTCTTTTAGTCTAATTTTTGGTACACATGATCCTAGGTGATAAAGGAACACAGGCAACCTTGAGGAGAATGTTTTTTGTGACATTTTTTTTTTCTATTACAATCTGAATCACCCTAATATATATATATATATATATATATATATATATATATATATATATATATATATATATATATATATATATATATATATATATATGTAATATATATATACTTAATTACAGCTAATTATATATATACTTTAGGGGAAAAACCATTAGCTAGATATTGAACAAACTTCATATTAAAAAGATTGTTATATGTTTTTCACTAATTACCTTTAGATGCCTAAATATAAAAGTAGTTTCCAGAATATTTGGTTAAATACTGATTGTTACACTTCTTGATTACAGAAAAATAAAAATCCCAGCCTTGCAATTGCAAAGTTTGTTTTAAGTCATTCTTATTAGCAGGCATGGGTATAAAGGCTCTTGATGCACATGCAAGAGGAGCAAAGCACATATAGTGATTGCCTAAAGAGGGTTATGTTTTTTTGTTCAAAGAAAATTTGCAATCAGTACCACAGAAGCCTACCTCATCAAAGCAATGTATAATTTCAGATATGCTTCAGAAGGAAGCAGTTTTGAAAGCAGAATTAGTTTGGTGTTTAAATATTGTTCAAAGCAAATACTCTTTTAGATCAAGTGAGAATAAGTCTAAACAATTTGCTTTGATGTTTCCAGATAGCAAAATTGCCAGCGACTTTTCATGTGATCGAGCAAAATCTGGCTATATTGTAACTCATGGTCTTGCCCCTTATTTTAAAAAAATTCTGATAAAAGATCTTAACCTGCTGGATAACTTTGTATGTCTTTTTGATGAGTCTTACAAAGTTGTAAAGAAAGGTCAAATGGACTTACATGTGCGTTATTGGAATGAAGAGAGGAATACTGTTTGTAGATATTATACTTCAGAGTTCATGGGAAAAGCTGCAGCCCCAGATATTCTAAATATGTCTAAATTCAGCATGACTGGTTTAAACGCTGAAAAAATGCTTTAGGTTTCTATGGATGGCCTTAATGTAAATAAACTGTTTTTGGAAATACTCAACAAAGAATGTCATAACAATGAATTAAGTACACTCATTGATATTGCCTGTGGTTTACATACTATCAATGGATCCTTACAAACTGGTGCTAAAGCTACAGATTGGAACTTAAAGAAGTTAATGTCTTCAATGTACCAAATATTTCATTAAAGAGCAAGCGGTTATAAAAGAATAGCTGAGGCAACAAATTCAGATTTTCCTTACATATTTTGTGGCACCCGACGGGCTGAAAATGAAAGTGTTGCCAAGAAAGCAATAGAGTCAAAATTCAAAAGCAGTCTTAGTTGTTGACTACTGGGAGTCTTTACCAAAGAGTAAGCTACCTGGACTTGGTAAATTAGGGCAAAACACCAACTTTGAACATTTAAGTGCTCGAACAAATAAAGTTTCAGTTCCTTTAAAGTTAAAGTTTTTTGAAGAAATTAATGGCAGTCTAAATACATTCCTTGGTAGGTAATATTTGATCCAGATGCAATTTTATTGCTTTTTATGTAATATATTTTGTTTTATTACAAAAGTATAGAAATATTCTGAGATTTTCTTTTCATAGTATTTTTGTTTTTTGTCACCTACTCTTTTTTGGATTTCCTAGAACTTCTTTTTTTTGGTTTTCATCTTCTAATTTTTGAAATTCCTAAATAAGTTTAAAAAAGTGCCATGGTTGGCAAGATAAATTATACCGGATAAACCTTTTTTAGTACGGAAAGTTTTAAAGAATCTTCAAGTTTTAGGAAAGAAAAATTCATGTATTAGAAAATTAAGAATTTGTAGTTAGTAAAAATATATAGCATGTAAGGTTTTTGCGTAATTAAAATTTTTTTTTTTTTTGTTAATCATTTAAAAACCGTTTCTTACAAATTTTAAAAAATAAAATATATTATTTTCAAAATTTTGAGAAAAAATCACAAAATGTTATTTTCAATCTTGCTATTTTTTTTCTTCTAGTTTCTTTTCAAACTAATAAACCAATGGCTCCTTTTCTAGTGGTGACACTTGAAGAACTACTACTCAACTTTTATGCAAATTTCATTCGATTAGATGTTTCTTTTAAATGACAAAACTACAACGTCTTTGTTAAAAATAGATTTGTTTAATTGCGCAATCCGGCTTTCAACCAGCTAGATTGATGTTAGTTTTTCATTGAAGTATTATCTCCAGCAACTCAAGAGTAAGAGAAAGATTAAAATTGACAAGTTCAAAAATAGAAATATGTGATTTTCTTGTCTCAATGTGTACTCATATTCTTGAAAAAAGCCATTTGTCTTCACTGGTTGCTCGCTGTCTGGTGTGTATTTCCCCATCTTTTATGGTTGAATATCACAGAAAGTGTGATTTTTTTTTTTGACAAACTGTTGATGAAGCTTGTTACTTTTAAGAAAATTAGAGCTTCTGTTGGTGATTTAGCTAAGAAAGAATATTCCAGGTTCTGTAAAAGTGTGGTTGTTGATAACAAAGAAGTATTTTTGACTTTTGATAAAGATAAGGATTGTTTAGACTACTTTTTGTGGAAATACACTGATTTAAAGATGTATGCAAATCTACAGCAGATTTTCAAAATTGTCCTCATTTTATCGCACGGACAAGCTCAAGTTGAACGTGGTTTTAGCAGCAACAAAAGTCTGATTAATGACAATATGTCCCCAGACACTATAATCTCTTTATGTTCAATCCAAGATTACCTCACATTTCATGGGTTCATGGCTCATGAAGTTGAAATAACAAAAGATTAATTAGATTACTGCAAACAAGCTAGAAAGAAGTATTTTGATGATTAATGTTCAAAAGCCCTGTCTGTAGAAAAAACAGTGAAAATGGAAGCAAAAAGAAAAGTTATGGAAGATATTGAAATTGTCAATACTTAAATTTGACAGACATTATCTATAATTGAGAATTTAAAGAAGTCATCTGATAAAATTGGAATCTGTGCCGAAAAAAGAATAGCCTTAGGTTTATGCCTTGAATATAAATGTTTTTTTAGTTTATATCACTAAATGTAATGTCATTATTTAATGAATCCTTTTCTAATTAGATGACATTAAAGCTGGCATATCATAATCTAATGCATTAAAAAGAGCCGCTTGCGAAAAATAAGAATTACTAGAGAAGCTATATGTTAAAAAAAAGAAACTTGTTGAAAAAAAAAATGAACTTATATGTTGACGACAATGATATATATTTATATATATATATATATATATATATATATATATATATATATATATATATATATATATATATATATATATATATATATATATATATATCTATATGTATATATATATATATATATGTTTATATATATATATATATATATATATATATTTATATATATATATATATATATATATATATATATATATATATATACACATTTATATATATACATATATATATATATATATATGTATATATATATATATATATATATATATATATATACATACATACATACATATATATATGCATAAATATATACATATACATATATGCATATATATATATATATATATATATATATATATATATATATATATATGTATATATATATATATATATATATATATATATATATATATATATATATATATATATTTATATATATAGATCTATAGTTTGTTGTCTTTGGGAAGAGCGGAAGGAAAAAAGTGATTCTTACGCCAACACATACGTCACTTTTAATTATTTTTGACTTTCGTCCAACATTTTCGTGTTGGACGAAAGTCAAAACCATTAATTTAATTACAAATTAATTGTTATATAAAAAAACCACAAAAACGCAAATTTAATTGACCAAAATGTTTTTAAAAACATTCTGAATGTTTTTAAAACATTCTGAATGTTTTTAAAACATTCTGAATGTTTTTAAAACATTCTGAATGTTTTTAACAATATAAACAATGTTTTTATTTTTATTTTTTTTAATAAAATGTTTTTATTTTTATTTTTTTTACTGTAAATCATGCGCGGAGTGTTGCTACATCGACTATCTTATAGCCTGACTCGCAAGGGAGTGCTGCTACATCGACTGACAAATAACCTGACTTGCAAGGGAGTGCTGCTACATCGACTGACAAATAGCCTGACCCGCAAGGGAGTGCTGCTACATCGACTGAGGGTTTGGTTGGGGCAGGCAGTCTATCATTATTAAAAAAAAAAAATTCCGGTCTTGCATTTTAATTTTTACTTTTTGTCAACAAAATATGGAAAAAACTTTCGGACAACATCTAAGGGTTATATATATATATATATATATATATATATATATATATATATCTTTTTCCTTCAAAAAATTGTCGTTCAAGACCGAATCTCCTTAAATAATCGGAAAATATATCCTTAAATCTCCTTAAAATCTTTAATTTTAGCCCCAGTTTTAATAGTGGGAACCCTGATATATATATATTTATTTATATATATATTTATATATATATATATATATATATATATATATATATATATATATATATATATATATATATATATATATATATATATATGTATATATATATGTATATATATATATTTCAATAAATATAGATATATCAATAAATATATATATATATGTATAAATAAATATATATATTATATATATTTATTTATACATATATATATATTTATTGATATATCTATATTTATTGAAATATATATATATATATATATATATATACATATATGTTTATATATATATATATATGTATATGTATATATATATATATATATATATATTAGGGATATGACTTTTTAATTTTTTTTCAAATAAAATGTTTCCTGTATCATAAATCGATGAACTTTTACCTAAAATCATGAAAAAAGGCCCAAATAGCTTTCTGCAACAAAAAAAGGTCACCCCAAAATAAAAATTTGATTTACCATTTTTATACATTCATTTTTGACCGATGTTTTAATCTTAAGCTTAATTCTCAGCTTAATTCTATTTATTTCATTATTTTGTTATGAATTTATAAACATAACGCCACACGTTACCATGGCAACGAAACGGCCGTGTGCCGGCAAATACTTGGAATTGTTATGTGATGACGTCATTGTGTTACCACGGTGATATAGACGACTGTAACAGACTGTAGAAGATTATAGAACTTAGTAGAACATTCTGGAAGCTCTAAATAATTATATAAGCGAGCTGCTGTCAGAGCTCAGTGTTGATAATGTGAATAGTTCTATGAAGTACTCTGCGTGTAACTGAGCTAATAAGGAACTACTGTAGCGAACTAAAGACGCTGTAAGTGTACGAAGTATAAGTAGTTGTAGCATTATCGTTAGGATACGGACTGGATTATCGAACTGTTATCAACATTGACTGGATTATCGAACTATAATTGGATTACTATACAGTTAAAGTATTTTATTAATTAAACGACTTTATTAAACGGATATTTACGCTCAGCTATCTGTAAAGTCGTAACAATATTATATGATGTCTCACAAGAAAAGTCATACCACAGTAACAAAGAACAAGAAGACTTGGACTAAAAATTTGGTGAGAGTCACACAGAAGAAGAGGAAGCGTAGCTGTAGAAGAACATTCACTCGATGAAAAATCCAGAATACCACTTCAATTGCAGATCGTAGGAAGATACCAGCTTCTCGGAGCATATGTTAAAGGAAGAAAAGAACAAATAGACCAAATTTCTAAGGAAATTACAAAATTGTGGGACAATAAACTGTATCTTCCACGTGTGTCTGATCAAGTGATAAGAGCAAAGCTTATGAAGGTGCTGAAGGTCTATGATGAATGTGTCAAGCGTGGAAAATATGATGTTCTCAATGCATTATTTGACATCACGAAAGTGAATGGCCAGTGGTTATCCTCGGAAGATAAACGTCTATACCACCTACAAAAAGAAAGTAAAGGACAGGTGGGGTACTCAACAGGACAAGTGGCAAGTAAAGAAACCATTCACCCTTCCAAGAGAAGTAAAGTCCAGTTTGGAACAGCAATACCTTCCACATCACAAGTCCTGTCTACCACAGACAGTGGTACTGAATCTGAAAACTGCAAAAGTAAGAGTGAAGATGATGAAGACGACGACGGTGATAAAGACGATGATGAGGACACTCAGAAAAAAACTAGAAAGCACTACAAAAGTAAATTTGCTGTAAGTATGGTTACATCAAGTGGAGTTTCCACAAAGAAAGCTGCTAAAATATGCAATGTATTATCACAACAAGGTATTGATATTCCAACTCCAAGTCAATCAGCAATTTACAAGTCCATATTCAAAGAGGCAGGTAAATTAAAAAAAGAAATGATACAACAACTTAAAATGGAACAGTGGTCCTTACACTTTGACGGCAAACGAATAGATGATAAGGAATATCAGGTAGTTGTACTTCAGAATGAAAGAACTGACGTGAAACTTGATGCACTGCGCTTAAAAGATGGCAAAGCTGAAACTGTTGCTGAAAAAATTGCCAAACTTATTGATGAATACAATTTGTGGAATTCAATTAAGATGATCCTTACTGATACAACAAACGTCAATACTGGGAAGAGAAATGGAGTTGTTGTGAAGTTGCAACGTATGTTTAAATTAAAGGGTGTCACAATACCACAATTTATCGGTTGTCAGCATCACGTACTAGACAGGATTCTCCGTCTGGTGATGGACGAAGAACTTGGGGGTGATACCAAATCTCCAAACATTGAATACCCATTTGTGTCTGAACTGTTGAATAAGTATGATGAACTGAAGGATAAGTTTGTGAATGGAACTGTAGAAATTCTTGATAAATCAGGGTGGAGAGACGATATGAAGTTTTTGTACCATTTAACAAGAGTGTTTAGGTTCTATGAAGAACAAAGAAACTTCCCTCTGATTCACTTTCAGAACATTCCTAATATGAGCAATGCCAGATGGAACTCAAGAGCCATTCTCGCCATTCTGGCGTTCATTCTTATGCCTGAAGCGAGAAAGAATTTGGAGAAGGTTTGCAGGTTCATTTCATATGAGTGGGCAGAACATTGGTTTAGTAGTCAAAAGTACAATGACAATGACTTCAAGAATTTATCTGATGTATTGAAGCCTTACAAAAAGGCATTGCAGTCATTCAAAAATCACTGGAAGAAAGAGCCATCCGTCATCGACATACCACGAAGTAATCAGATAGCTGAACGTGCAATCAAGGTGATGCAAGACCTGTATGCTTCCTGCAGAAAGAAAGACAAACTGCAACTTCGATTCATTCTAAGTAATAAGCGCTAGACTCTTTATGAGACGTGAGCATCATGTGACCCATGTACTAAACACAGTAGGCCTATAGACACAGACAGTTATGTATATTGTTGTACTAGACGCTTTGATACTGTTAATTTTGTAATACTTGTATAATTATATATCACATAATGTTTTTTGTTATATCACAGTACATGTTGCATAAATAAATAAAATAACAACAGGAGTATGACTCTTACAACATCTTCAGCCTTTAATATTCATTTACTGTACAAAAGTGTACCTATTGAAAATTCGATTTTTTGGTTTTGGGGTGACCTTTTTTCAAAATATGTCAAAATGAAACATCTATTCGTTCTTTTTACATAAAAGTTCATTGAATTACGATACAGGCCTGGTAGGTTGCAAAAAAGTCATATCCCTAATATATATATATATATATATATATATATCAGCTCTTAGAATTAGTGTCGGTACTGCTGACCTAGAGGTGTTTGAGGTCAAAAAATTATTGCTGACCTTGTTTTTAAGTTTTATGGAAAACTTTTGTTTCAAATTATTATTGCCGACTTGAAAGTGACCTCTAACAAATTGTTATTATTATTAATATATATATATATATATATATATATATATATATATATATATATATATATATATATATATATATATATATTTATATTTATTTATATATATTTATATATATATATATACATACATACATACATACATACATACATACATACATACATACATACATACATACATACATGCATACATACATGTATACATTTATATACGTTATATTAAGGAATTTATTTTTTGTTGAGGTTTCAAACTCAAATCAGCATTAAAGCAAAGGGATTAAAGCAGGTTACTGACTTAAGATAAGATATTTAAAATTAAAGTTTCAAAACTTTGCTAATAAAAAAATGACCATCAATACACACCATATAAACAGTCTAAAAAACTTCTTTTTACAGTGGACACCTTTTGGAGAAACACCTGCCAACACATAAACCTTTCTTTTGATTTTTTAAAAGAATAGCCATAGTTCATCACCCATGACAAGATTCTTCAGAAACAGAGCTTGATTTATTGCAGAAAACCAGTACAAAATGCGCACATGTTCTGCTCTATTGTTGTTAGAATGTTTGTTAGAGACTGAGGAGTTTTCTGGCTAACAACAAAGTAGAATTTCTTTATTTTTCTAAGGCGTTGAAACCAATTTTCACACCTTTTGAAACTTTTTGAGACCAAACATAAAGCTAGCTTTTATATTGTTAGGCTTTCCTCTTCTTCCATGGCTTCTAGTATGGCCTGGCTGCTGAACTCCGATGGTCGTCCTCTTCCTTTTTAATCTTCAAGGATTTTGTTGCTGGTTTTGAACCTCTTCAACCATCTTTCAGCATGGCATTAGCTGATTGTTGCCAAACAGTTTTTCAAGATCTTGAAATAACTTTGCTGCCTTCTAACTTTCTCTGAAAGGGTAGAGCCCTTCCTGAAGGGGTAGAGGAGTGGAGAGGTATGTGGCAAGTATAAAGATGATTTTTGATATGAATTTCTGTAAATGAAAAAGAGATTATTTTTTATGAAAATAATAATAAACAAAACAGGGTTGTTTTTTTTGCACCTTCAGGGTTAGGGTTTGCATCTTTTTTCAAGAAAGAAATCAAAATATTTATGCATCAAACTGATATTATCCACAAGTTATCACAAAGATTTAAAAAAAAAATTAATTTATGTTCGTTAGAAACTAATTTTATTTTAAAAAATCCAATTTTCTTAATTTTTATTTGATATCTTTGGGGATCAAATAATTTTTAAAATCTTGTAATAATGGTAATATCTTTCCTATTTAACTATCAATTATATTATAATGTTTATATTTATATCAGTACAACATTCTTACTTGCCCATCAAAAACTTGAACTTGCTAGAAAATTAGTTTGTAAGTAGAAAAGTAACATAAAGCACTTTAAAACCACACCTAATAATAAAATTTTACAGTTGATACCAACTTATAAGAAGAAGAAATATCTCCACTAATTTGCGTTGATATAAAATTGATAAATTGATGAAATAATGTTTGTCCTAGTGACATTCAAATGATTTATGTCCTAATGACATTCAAATGATGTTTGTCCTAGTGACATTCTTACAACTTCATAATTAATCTTTAATACAGTTGTTGCATTTTGATTTTAAAACATTCGTTTGATGAGATAGGAAAAGTTTTTTTATCGTGTTATGTTAGCACAGTTGCTGCAGTTATTAGGTACATTTCAGTTCTGGTCTGTTCTTTAAACATAACACTTCAATTCTGGTCTTTCATTAAATACAAGGTTAGCAATAACTTGACATTATGATTTGCACCACTCTGAAAATGACATTAAGTATCTAAAGTTTTTCTTCACAAACAAGCATTTTTCAATAGCAAGATATTTATCTTTTTTTTTTTTGCAAATATTTTATTGTTTTAAATAAGTTAGTTGAAATAAATTATTATTTTGCATATTTTGATATATTTTGAAGTTTTTTATTATCTTTACACTGATATACAGATTATGTATGTTTAAAACAAAGCAATTTGAAATAATTCAAATAAGAATTTTAACAAAAATCCTTTGTCAGCAAAACTTAGAGCCTTTTTACTTAAATCAAACTTTCAAAAGTCCAAACTATTTGATTTTAGAAGCAGCTATAAACAAGCTATTTGATTTTAGAAGCAGCTATAAACAACAAGCAGCTATAAACAAGCTATTGCCAGTAAAAGTTAAAAACTAATAGTTTCAGTTTTTGATTTTTAAATATTTTTTCCTTTGTTAGGCCTTATTGTGATATAAGTAGCTTTAAATATCATTTTTTGAATATACTGAACTTAACATTTTTTTATTTTAATGTGTAAGTCCATGTTTACCAATGTCTAAATAACCATTAATTAATAAAAAAAATTTCTTTAGGTCATTGTCTGGTAATGTTTTAGTACACTGGTAATGTTTTTAAAATTGTTTTTTATTTTGTAACCATTTGTACTTTAGCATTTTAAACAGTTAAATTTATTTATTCAAAACCTTTGGTTTTTTTAATATTTTTTTTATTTTATTACTTTTAATAAAAAGTAACAGAAGTTTATATGTAAGTTAATATATATATTTTTTAAATATTTTTAATATTGTTGACAAAATATATCTGCATAATTTTTATAAAATTGTATATAAATCTGCAGTCTAGCTGGTGTGTCTCGCTCGAGTACTATATGCATTGCGTATTTAATGACAATAGCTGACCTAAAATGCCTGGAAGCATTAAAAGTTGTTCATTTTGCTCGAAAAGAAATTAATCCTAACTTTGGTTTTAAAGCACAATTACAAGCTTTTGAATCACAAAGCCCTATAAAGGTTTTAGATTTTTTTTAAATTCATTTGTTTATTGGTCATATGTTCTTATAAATATTATATAATATACAGTACTGTGAATATGTTTTAGACTTAAATTTTTTTCAAAAAATCCCGGAGAATTCTTCTCTAATATTTAAAGTTGTAGTTTGTATTATAAACTTATTAAAACACATGTATTTCACACAAAATATGGAACAATTACAAACTTTTTAATGTCAAATTTCATAAAAAACACTTAATATCTTCTATTTCCTCCTTTTGCCTAAAGGTGGTTCCCCTAGAAAAAAAACATGAAAAAAAAAAAAATATATATATACTATTTTAGGGGTCTTTTGAAGTATAAAGATGAAAAATTTGGATTTTAGAATAAAAGTTTGTATTGTTTTTCTTTATATTTAAGTTTTTAAATTTTCTGCGAAATATGATTTTCATGCAATTTTAAGTTTTTCTTGACTTCTTAAACAATATTTTTCCCGCCTCTTACATCGTTTTTATATGACGACTAATATCATTGCTTTATCACCCAAAATAATTTTTCAACCACTCATTTGGCTTAAATTTATCTGGTCTTATTTTAGTATTTAGTTGATCTTATTACAATATTCTTCGGTGTATAATTTATCCGCTGATTTTCATGTTGTTGCTGTTATCAAGGAGCTTTTCTGCTATATTATCGTACGTTCATTACTCGGCTTCATTTTAATTTTCACAGACACAATTTTCGTCTTTTATTATCATTCAGAGAATTTCTTATAACCTTCACTACATGTTTAAATCATTACATTTTTGCAGGCGATATACATATGTTTTTTTCTACTTTCTAATATACTTGATTTTTAGTTATGATTTTAAGTTGCGCGGGTTGTTTCATTTTCTTACACTTTAGATTGGTTAACAAAATTCGAATGAAGTATCTATGACAACGTTAGAGTTTTTTGAATACTCTATTATGTTTTATTTTATTTTAAAAGGGTTTTTAATAGGGTATATTGCCATTTGATTGTTTTTGGTTTATTTGTGCTGGAAGTACCTATGTGGTTTGAATGGTCTTAGGGAAAATTTATTAGCATTTTCTGTTTACACATTTTAGTTGTTTTTAGTTTTGTTTCTGGCGTTTTTATTTGAATTTTAATTTATTGTGCGTATTTTTTTTTTTTTTTTTTTTTTTTTTTTTTTTTTTTTTTTTCTACCGTTGGTATGGTAAGTGATTTATTTAATTATTTTTACTTATATTGTGCAGCAGATTAACACTTTTCATATCATTAAAAAAATATTAGTGCTTTACAAATTTGGGTATGGTTGGGTATGGTTGGGTTTTGGCTATTTGTAGTGAATCCTTTTTTACTGCAGTATGGAATAGGCGTAAGTCGCGGGGTAAAGCATAAGTGGCGATGATGTTTGTCTGACGGGATAAACTAGTTATAAGTGCTGATCCTCATCGAAACGCCAGTAATAATAGACGCGACTCTGAGGAGATGTTTATTACTTAATCACTACACAAATTATGTTTACACATTGGCATTAATGTTTTTTTTTCCATTCTGAGGCCTTTCATTGTTATGCATACTTTTTATTTTTTAATGTATTTTTTGTTTGGTGATATATTTTTTTTTGTTTATCTTATTTCAAATTAGTATTTATATAACAATTTATTTTTTATTATTATTATTATTGTTAGTACTGTTTAGATGCATTGTCTGTCTTATTTTAAATATTCCTCTATTAATCTTTATTTTTGTCTTGACAACTGTCAAAATATGCTTTGTTTGAAAAATAATTCTCCTTTATTCTAATGTATTTCATTTCTTCCCTCAGGCGTTCACTGCTCGTGTGTGACCATTCGGCGAATTTTATATATGTCAGAATTATATATATGCCAAAGTTTATAAATAAATTGTATTGTTTTTCTTTGTATTTAAGTTTTTAAATAGCATTTTCTGCGAAATATGATTTTCATGCAATTTTAAGTTTTTCAAATATCATATTTTTATAAATATTAAACTTTATGGCTTCAAATTTTTTGGAAACATTCTTCAAACATATACTTAGAAACTGAGTGGAAGGAAGGTAATGGCTCATTATTTGATTTCTCTTATTTTAATTTTATATCTGAATAGAGGGTTTTAAAAGTGTATTTTTTTACGTTGGCTGCCACAATAAGTTTTTAAGCCTGTTTATAGATTTTTTTCTCTCGCTCATTTCCTTTATATATATGTAATATATCATTGTACTAAATTTCATATTATATGCATAAGTTGTTTTAAAATTATTGTGTCCCAAGGTTTTCTTAATTTTGCTCATGAAACTTAAAAGATGCCCATTTTGTTATAAAATTATACTTTTTAAATTCGTACTTATTTCTAGTATTGAAAAATTTATATTAGAAAGATTCGCTATCATTATAAAAGAAAATAGCTTTTTTCTAGGGGTACCACCTTAATCACAGCCAATATTAGCCAGGGAATAGATTCATACAAATTAGTTATAAAATCCTGAGTTATGTTGTGCCATTTTCTTTGAACAACTTCAAAACATTCTTCAGCATTTCGGGGAGCATGTTCGACCTTTTTTCTGTCCAGGTAATCCCAAATATGTTCAATTATAATCATATCTGGACTCTGGGGAGGCCAGGTCATCAATTCCAGTACTCCTTCCTCTGCCATTTCATTTAAATAATTTTTTGCCACTTGGGAACAAGTTCCAAAAGTTTAAAATTTGTACTCATCTGTGTACAGAACCCGATTAAACATTTCCTGGGCCCAATCTTTGTATTGTTTTGCATGTTTAAGTTTTTGTTTTTTTATTGCCACGCCGTAATAATGGTTTTTGAATTGCAACACACCTTCTTAATGCCGATTTGAGTAGGTGTCGTTGAATACAAGAAGAGCTGACATTTTTCCTAGTTGCTGTGTTAATGTCCTTTACCTATTTGGTTGATGCTTTTTTTCTATTTCTTAAAGAAAGAGTACTTAAATATTTATTGTCTTTTTTGTCAGCTTAGGAGGTCTACCACTTTTCTTCCTATTTTTAAGGGAGCCAGTTTCTCTAAACTTTTTAATGATTTCTGTAACAGCAGTCTTTGAATATCCTGTTTTTGGATGAAATTTGGCATTGCAAATAACCTTCTTCATAAAGCACAATAACTTTTTGTCTCTCTATTAAAGATATTTTACCCATTTAATTAATCTAAAAATGCAAACTAAACATTTAAAAATGAAAACAAACATTTAATTTATCTTTAAATGCAAACTAATAACTTTGTTTAATTATTTTTAACTATTTGTTTAACTGTATTCATAAAAAATAACAAATTTTTTAAAAATGTACCTAAACCCATCATTATTATACTAAATTCATTCTATGACTGTACTTTATACTGTCAAAAACTTAAATTTAGGAGTATGAGCCTGAATCAGTTTAAACCAAATTATTTTTATTTCTTATTTAGACAAACGCTTGGTCTGTACTTATTATGACACATCATTTTAATAAATAAACAAACAAATCCCTCATGTTCCTTCATCAATTTTGTTTATTTATTCAAAATAATATATTCTTTCAGTTTTTCTTATATATTATTAAACTTAAGTACGTTTTAAAAAAATTGCATAGGAAAAAAATTGTAAATAAGTCTAATTATACAAGTGGTCTAAAACATATTCACAGTACTGAATATAAGTATGTTGTTGATGTAAAATTATATAAATATATTGTTGATATAAGTTTTTTAGTGTGTTGTGTATATTGTTATAAACTGTTGTGTTTTATCGAGTTTCATTTTTGTAAATTAATAAATCTTTTATTTATACTTATTATTTTTAATTATATCTTTAATTTATATGTATATCCATTAATCTATTTTTATTATATATTGTATATTCAATTTTAGATAAAAAACAAACTAATTAAACGTTTTGGTGAAATAAAGGTTTCAGATATTGAATACATTAAAAAAATTCAATTGGATCTTGATAAGAATGTTTCATAACAAGAAACGTGCGAAAAAAGAGAATAAAGTCAAAAATATTAATGAAGATTGAAATTAAAAATGAAAAATTAATGAAAAACTATTAATCATAAAGCTTTGTAATATAGTTTAATTTTAAATTTATTAAACTGCATAGTATTTTTATTATTTATTTTTTGATTTTTTCATTGCTTAATCAATATTGACAAAACTGCTTTAATTGGTGATTTTAACTTCAATAACAATCAATTTTTTCGAATTTTAATTCTTAATCTTTTTTCGAATCTTAATTCTTTGTTTTTTTAGTTCAGTTTTTTTAAATTTTATTTTTTAAAAGATAAATTTAATATTTACATTTTATCAATGCTATGAATTATTTAATTGATTATTTTTTATATTAAAATTATAGTTGCATGTTATTTATATTTTTAGAACATATTTTTTTAACTTGTTCAAATTGTGATGTGTTTTTTTTTTTCCTGATGGTTTGCTTGTTTATTTTGTATTGTTTTACATTATATCCTAGTTTTATTTTTTTATTTTGAAAATTATATTTTTTTGTGCAAAAATTTATTTAAAATTATTTGTTATCCTTGAATGTTTTGCCTTGCATTATGGAAGTAATCAGATTTAATATTTAAAATAGTAGCCTTGACAGTTCCAAGTAGATTAGTTCTTGCAAATCATTTAGATTCCATAGTTTGTTGCTGAATATGTTATCTATAAGTGTTATAAATATTTTATAATATGATATTATATTTATAAGCTTGTGTAACAGCACTAAAAATGTTTAAGAACTTTTTCATCAGCTGAGAACAATGAGGGGGCTGTATGTCCATTTTTTGTGTTTCCAAGAAAATTAAGTATAAAAATGTAAAGACTTTCTGTCAGAAAGTCCGACTGATTATTTAAATTTTCCTAAGGTTTTATTA